>NC_046657.1:16726405-16763872 GCF_010883055.1 Belonocnema kinseyi | reverse complement strand
GTACCTTACAATATTTCACAGTACCTAAAAATATAGCACAATACCTTACAATATTGCACAGTACCCAAAAATACCGCACAGTACCTTAAAATATTGCACAATGCCTTACATTATTCCCTGGTTATTTTGAATATTGCACAATACTTTATTATATTGTACTGTACCTTACAATATTTCACACTACCTTATAATATTGAATAGTACCTTGCAATGTGGCACAGTACCTTACAACAATATTGCGCAATACCTTACAATATTCTGTAGTGCCTTACAATATTGCACAACAGATTATTATATTGCACAATACTTTACAATATGTTAGAGTACCTTAAAATACAGCACCTCATAGTATTGTACAGTACCTAAAAATATCGTAAGGTACCTTCAAATATTGCCTAACATCTTGCAATATTGCACAGTACCTTACAATATTTCACAGTACCTAAAAATATAGCACAATACCTTACAATATTGCACAGTACCCAAAAATACCGCACAGTACATTAAAATATTGCACAATACCTTACATTATTCCCTGGTTATTTAGAATATTGCACAATACTTTATTATATTGTACTGTACCTTAAAATAGTGCATAGTACCTTACAATATTTCACAGTACCTAATAAAAAATTGTAAAAAATTATATATTACAAAAAAAATGTTGGTTATAACTGAGGCCCTGTCTGAAAATTAAAAACTCTGAGCAAGTTTTAAGTCAAGTTACAGGAGAGGTGCCTTAGACAATTAGCAACTGAAATGTTATTTTCCTCGCCTATTGCAACACAAGGCAGACAACCTGCGTTAGGTGCAGCGTAAGTAGGTTGCGACAGCGAGGCAGGCAAACAGGCAAGTAGGTTCTGACTTGTATGTACATACTATCACTATGTCCCCTAGCTTGCTAGTATGCGAGGATAATCACGCTCCTCGTGCACGAAGATACGACGACACGATACGCCCAGGCTCCTCGAACGACTCGACTGCAACTCCTAAAGCTCGCGTGCTCTTTATTGCAGAGAATTCTATTCTTCAGTACGCTCGTGCCAAAAGAAACATGCTACGTGTCCCCTTTATACTCACGTTTCAAAAAAATTATTTTATTTAATGCCGTGTGAGCTCAACCTCAACATTTTTGTTCAAAAGATATTTTTAACGTGACAAATTATTACAGCAGACAGTAGTATACAGAACTTTATTGTGTAATACATGATAGTATTTGAAGGATGTATTACAGTTTAATAGAGTAGAATGATTTACTGTCACAGCAGTATATACTGCACTGTCAATCATTTTTTGTAATTTTATTGTTCCCTTACTGTCGCTCAATAAAAGTTTCTTAAAAATGTATTAATTTGAATAAATCGCGGCTCAGTTTTTCGGGAAAACGTTCCCTTTATCTTTACCTTTTTCTAATCTTAAAAATAAATAAATCATCTGTAAATATAATTTATTGATTAATAAATAATTTTATCTAAAAAAATTGTTTTAATTATTTCAGTCATAGAAAAATATACTACGAAAATTGAGTACAGAGTTGTAGAGAATGTTTTTCTCGAAAAAATAATACATCAGTTATTCAACCAAACAGCTGAATTTTTTACCAAATCAATAACATTTCGAGCCGGAAAGACGAATTTTCTACAAAAAACAGTTGAATTTTATATTCGAAAATATTAACTTTCAACAGAAAAGTTCATTTTCAACGAAATAGTTGATTTCTCAACCAGAACAGATTTTCTACTAGTAAAAATGGACTTTCGACAAAAGCTTAGAATAACCCAACTAAAGATCTAACGCTTTAGAAAAAACTTAAATTCTTAACCGAAAATATGAGATACTAAATAAAAAGTTAATTTTCAATTAAAAAAGATGAATTTTCAACAAAATGCATTAATTTTTAAGTGAATAGTATCAATGTTAAACTGGAAAAGGTCAACTTTAAAAAATGAAGAATTAAATTTTTAGTTAATAAATACAATGTTTAACAAAGTAAGTTAACTGTAACCTTTTTAATCAATCAGTTACATTTTTAATGAATAAAAATTAATCTTGAAAGAATACTGTAATAGTTGATATTTCAACCAAAAAAGGTTTTAATTAAAAATCAAAAACTTTAAATTTAACAAAAAATAAGAATTTTCAACCAAAAAAATGGAATCCTCAAACAAATAGTTCATTAAAAAATCATTTATAATCATCCGTTTTACCTCAAAAAAGAATAATTAACTGTTCAGTTGCATTTTCAACTAAAAGGGATCAATTTTCGTGGAAAAATTGGTATTAAGAAATATTTTACGAAGAAAACAACATTTTAACCAAATTGTAGAATTTTCAGGCCAAAAAGGCTGACGGAAATATTACAAGGTTGTTCAACTTTCAAGCAAATATGTAGTTGAATTTGTAACCGACAGAGATAACTTTTTAATAAAATAGTTTACTTTTCAACCAAAGAGAAGAATCCTCAACAAAAAAGAGAATTATTTACAATGCCGTTCAACATTTTCATCAAACGATTGTATTTTCAACAAAAAAGTCCATTTTATAATAAAAAAATTAAATTATAAACAAGTTATTAAATTTTTAATCAAAGAGATGAATCTTAAAAAAAGAATTATTCACAAAGCAGTTCAACTTTCAACCAAATAGCTGCATTTTTAACCAAAAAAGATGACTTTTTAAACAAATAGTTTATTTTTTTAAATAGTAGAATTTTCAACCAAAGGATGAATCATCAACGAAAAAAATAATAATTTACAAAGTAGTTCATCTTTCAACCAAATGGTTGAGTTTTCAAACAAAAAAGATCATTTTTTAACAAAATAGTTTTGAATTTTTCACAAATTAATTAAATTTTCAGCCAACAGAGGTGAATTCTAGGCCCAAAGTATACTTATAGATTTTGCAAATAAAAACAATTGACTTTTCACCCAAAGAGATTGATTTTAAATCCAAATGGACGGATTTTGCATCCCAAAAGACAAGTGTTGAATTTTCAAGAAAATAGTGAATTTTTCAGAAAAATAGTACGATTTTTAACAAAAAGATATGAATTTTGAACCTTTTAATTTTATCTATTAGGTTCGCATTTAAGCGAAAAAATGAGAAAAGGGAAAATTTTTTGAAAACAGAGAAACAAAGAATTTTAAAAAAGAGAGAAAAGAGGGGAATAGGCGAAAGAGTGTGATGTCAGCTATCGCACTAGAATGATGTACTCTTACACTAGAATACTGTGCTGTTGCAGTAGAATGAAGTACTGTAACAGTAGAATACTGTACTTTGTATTAGGATGCTATACCTTTACAGTATACATATTATACTGTTACAGTAGAGAGTAGAATGATGCACTGATGCAGTAGAATGATGTTCTGTTACAACACAAGCACGTACTGTTACAGTATAACCACGTACTGTTCCACTCGAACAATGTACTGATGCAGTAGAGTGTTGTGCTTCCACAATAAATTCATGCACTATTACAGTAGAATAATGCCACGATACAGTAGAATACTGCATTACTTTAAATTACTGAAATTTTACACAATAGAAGAAATAAATCGATATAAATCAGTATCTATTCAATGAATATAATTTTTCATTATTCTATTATTTATTGTATTATTTATTGTATTATTTATTGTACTTTTTCTACTGTATTTTTAAACTTGTGTCTACTAGGATCTCGGGATTTCGAGTTCAAGTGTAGCCTGAAAAAAAACTGCAATTATGCAAGTGTGGTTAGATGACATCAATGGTTCAATCTCTGGAATTGACATCACTCATTTCGATCGTTCAACTTGGCTGGCGATCATTCACGATCATGGCCGCGCGTATGACAAATTGCAGTGTCTCGAGTAATTGACCATCTCCACGCGATACTATTCTTGAAATAGGATCCATATCAGATAAAAATACAACATTTTGTTTTCATACTCTCGAAAATATTTTTGACAGTATTCTGCTGTAAAACGTATACACTATACACAGTAGAAATTGGAATAATATTTTCTGACAGATTTTCAATTGCACAATATGACTTATACAGTAAAATATTGTCTACAAAACAGTATTTGTACTCATGGTCGAACTCGACTCTAGTTCTGCAATTCCTTCTAACTACCGCTTACTTAAAAATGTTCAGTCAGTCAGGCCAAGGTCTATGTCAATGAACACGTCAGTCACTTTTATCTATCATTCAGTTCGTACTGGTATCCATCTCGTTCCAGTTTTCCCTATATTTTGATAAATCGATAAGCGTTTTCACTTTTCAAGAGAAGCTTTTTTTGCACCACCCTAGACTGTCTGATATGACTGACAATGTCAGTCACGAAAACTAGGTCCAATAGTCCTAAAAAAATCTTCACAGAACTCGACACTAGTCCTCTTATTTTACTCCACCTACCACTACTTAAAAAATTTTGGTCAGTCATGCACTTGTCATTTCAGTCAATTTTATTTAATAATTATTTCGTATTGTTATCCAGCTCGTAGTAAAATCCCCTATATTTCGAAGGGGAAAAAAAACCAAAAGCATTTTCAATTATCAAGAAAAGCCTTTTTGGACAACCCCACATTGACTGACGTGACTGACAATGTCAGTCACGAAGAACGGTCCAATAACTCTCAAACAAATCTTCGTCGAACTCGACCTTAGTCCTCTACTTCCCTCCACCTACCACTTACTTACAAAATTTCGATCAGTCATGCACTTGTCGTGTAAGTAAATACGTCAGTCACTTTTATCCATTATTAAGCTCATACTGGTATACACTCGTACTAGTTTTCCCTATATTTTGAAAAAATCGACAAGCGTTTTCACTGTACAAGAGAATTTTTTTTTGTACCACTATACAATGATCAAAACATCGTACAACAATATTATAGTAATGTACAGTAATGTAGAATAATGTCGAAGAACAGCATTTTCTAATTTAGAAACAGGGAAACAATTTCTCAACTCGGAACTTTCTTCAAATAATAACTCGTGCTGAGAGATCTTTCCTGAATATAAAATTAAATAATGTTACGCTCGCGGTGAACTGTCTAAATATAAAAGTTTCTCTTTTTGTTTGTACATTTGGTTTGGCGTGTGCAGCCGATAAAAAACGCAGGCACATGTTTTCTCCACTTAGATCATAACTGGAGACTGTAGCATTCATCCTTGAACGTTAGGTCGAGGCTTCAGTTCGTTTGGTCGTTCCGCAGCTTTTCATAACCTTACATAACGGCTCGTAACAAAACACTATTTTAAAACGCACTCTTCGGAAACTGGTTTTTGAAAACCGGTATTTCTTCCGATATAGACTGCAATTTAATGACTTTGAAACAAATTAGGACACTAAGAGTAATTCTCAAATTAAAACTGCTACTCAAATTCCTGACGTGATAAAACAAATGTTGTATCCGTGGAATTTCCAGGAACTTTGTGTAACCAGTATGATGAACGGTACCGTATTCTGCACAAACAGTGCCGTCAATTCTGTAGGAACAGTATACTGAACGGTATCGTCAATTTTGTATACAAAATTTACTGGATGGTACCGTCAATTTTTTATAAATATAATTAACGGTACCGTCAATATTACCTTAACAGTAAACTAACCAATACCGTCCATTTGTGTAAACAGTCTACTGAACTATACTTTCAATTTTGAATGAATAATATACTAAACATTACAGCCAATTTTGTGCGAACAGTATTTTGAACTGTGCCGTCAATTTCGTACAATTAATATACCGAAAGGTACGGTTAATTTGGCAAATAGAATATACTTAACGGTACTGTATATTTTATATAGGCAGTAGGTTGAACCATACCGTCAATTCTGTCTAAACATTATACTGATCAGCATCGTTAATTCCGTATGAACAGTATACTAAACGGTACCGTAGCCTGCACAAACTGCTAAATGAGTATTACTATCAATTTTGTGTAAACAGTATAGGCAACGGTTCCGTCAATATTTCATTGAAAAAAAATTATCCCCGATATTTTGTAAAAAAAAGTATAAAATCAATTTTGTATAAACGATAAATGACCGATACTGTTATTTTTGTGTGAACGGTACCACATTATGTATAAAAAAGATAAGTGAAAAGTACCTTCAATTTGTTGCAAAAATTTTACTATGCGGTACCGTTAATTTAATATAAATAGTATATAAAATGGTACTGTGAATTTTTTGTAAGCAATACAAGAACGGTACTGTCAATGTTGTATAAAAAAGATACGGAAATATACTGTTTATTTAGCGAAGAAAAAATAATAATAGGTACCGTCAGTTTTGTTTGAATAGTATACATAACGTTACGGTCCCTTTTGTAAAAAAAGTAAACCGTGAAAAAATATATTGACAGATTTCGTATTCTTTACAAACAGTAAAAGGAAAAGTATGGTCAATTTTCCTCAAATAGTTTACAAAACCGTACCGTTAATTTGTTAAGAAAAGTAAATTGAACGGTAAGGTCAATTTCGTATAAATAGTATACCGAACGGTACCTTAAATTTGGTATAAACAGTTTACAGATCCGTTCTGTTAATTGTTGTATATACACGGAACCGTAAATTTTGTGTAAAAAGTATATTTAACCATACATTTAATTTGGTATAAAAACTATACTGAACAGTACCGTCAATTTTGTATAAATAATATACTGAACCATACCGTCAATTTTCTATAATCAGTATACTGTACCATATTTCATATAAACAGCATAATTTCAGTACCGCACTTTGTATAAACAGTGTTTTACAATCATATTAAAAAAAAAATCGTGTCATAAAATACAACCCGATCTCCCATATCCATTATTCTGCGAATATATGAGGTGTTACTGTCTCCTAAAAAAAAAATGTTAACATAAAATGCCAGAAACAGGTTTTTTTTTCTACCTTTATTCGAGAAAAATCACTCGATGCGAAATTTAAATGAACAGGTGTGTCTCATCGAGTTGCGGATATAGCCATCAACGTCAATGTTAAATTTGATGTTTCTCTACGTTTGTTTTCATCTCACGTAACACGTCATCGCCGTGAATCCGACATTTTAAAATTCCTAACCCGTAGAATCTTTTTGAATGCGTTCGAAGTTGATGAAAAATAGTTGAAGCCGCAGAAAAATTGTACGTGGAAGGTGGGGGAGGGGTACTTATGACCTGTTTTTTTTGTAGAAAATTTGAAATGGTTCAAGAGACTTAAGAACTCGTTTCAAAGAGAAAATAGGAGGTCGGAGTTTTTCGGACAAAACCTTCATATGTTCTTTATTGCAAAATAGTTTTTGCTTCATTTCTAGGAATTGGAACACTTTTTGCTATAGCGTAGAAGAAATTATAATTACAGAATATTTCTTTGTAAATGTGGTGCACCAATGTACATTGCACAGTTACTGCAATACAAACATAATCTGTAATTATTAAAAATTACATTCGAACGGAGGAAAAAATATAAATTAACCAATTTAACATTATTTAGTATTCATAGAAAACATTATTGAAATAATCGGTTTCACGACATTTCATTATTTTATGTTTGAAATGGCAAAAATTGATAACCTATTTATCACTAAGCAAACTATTAATCTTAAAAGTTGACAATATAGCAATTAATAAACAAATAACGATTTCTGAAGCTTTTTATTCCTTCGAGATAGAAAATTCTTCTCATTTATAGCGTTCTCCGAATTTTAGCTTGTGTAATTTTGATATTGGAAACTTTGCTGTAAAATGTGCTGGGACGGGTCAATTTACGCCAGGGATCGCCAGAAGTCATTCAGTAACTGAAATGACTGACAGTGGCAGTCACGAAGACTTGGTCAAATGCCCCCCCCCCCCCATAACAAAATCTTCGTTGACCTCGACCTTAATATTTGTACAGTTAATAGGATTCTGGAGACCAGGAGAACCAATTAAATAAAAATTTCCAGTCAGTCAGACCCCTGTTGTGTCAGTCAAGACTTTTCGAAAGTGGTGAGCCCTGTTGTAAGGTATTGTGCAATATTTATGGTATCGTGCAATATCCTAAGGCAGGACTCACCAAAAGTCAGGCATTGGCTAACATGACTGACAGTGTCAGTCAAAAAACACTTGGCCATATAGCTCCTAAAAAATCTTCGTCCCTACCCTGGCCCTTTGTATAATTTGTTGGATTCCAAAAAACTGAAAAAATGAAGCGAAAACTTTGTCAGTTCTGGTACTAGTCTTGTAAGTCAACACATGTCGAAAGTGGTGAGCCCTGTTGTAAGGTATTGTGCAATATCAGGGTATGCCACTGCGGGGTTACCACTTTCAAAGGGTGTTAACTGACAGCAGTACCTGACTGACACAAAGTTTTTATGTTATATTTTTATTCGTTTTCCAGGAATCCTACACACTTTGAAGACGGCCAGTTTCGTTAGTCAGATGACACTGTTAGATACGTCATACAATGACTGACTCCTGTTGAGCCCTGTCTTACAATACTGAACAATATTCTGAAATTTTGCACAATATACAACAGGGCTACCATTTTCGACGAGTGTTGACTGACACGCCAGGTGTCTGACTAATAGGAAGTTTTTATAACATTTTTTTATTCGTCTGCCAGGAATCCTATAAACTGTACAAAGTTCTAGGGTAGAGATGATAAAAATTTTTTGGGGTCTACTTCACCAAGTCATAGTGACTGACACTGTCAGTCATGTCAGTCAATGACTGACTTCTGGACAACTAAATAAACCGTTTTATAACAAATGAACTCTTATCTAGTTAAAACAGTAAAAAACCTATCGGATGTCCAGGCATTTTATATTTGCTCACTACATTACAGTGAAAAGACTGACTGTGCTCGGATTTTCGCGATTTGATGAATAAATAAAAAAGCAATAAGAGCGGCTTGATGCGTGAAGACTGAAGATATATATTCGAGTCTTAAGCCACCAGTTGCTTCTTAGGGAAGGTAAGAAAGCGAAGCTCAACTCTACAAAGAAACAGTAAAGGCGGGGGGGGGGGGGGGGGGGGGGGGGGGGGGGGGGGGCGAGAAAAGGCAACTCGTCACGGTCGGGCTGAGCCACGACTTCATTCACGACTTCGTATAAGAATGAATTTCATTGATGAAATTCTGGACTCTTGTGTCGACTCGTAAATTGCGGTCGAAGAGATTTACGATCTCCGCTCCCGGGGAAAAGAGTGGCGGATGCCATTATCGTCACAGAAGCTGACAGTGATCACCGTGATCACAGACAATCGAAGGATGATCTTCAAAACCTAAATTATCTTCTTAACTGCTATACAATCATTTAAAACATTTTTTTCTTCAGATTTTAAGTAAAGTAAACAGTACTATGTAAAGTACCAATACTCTTAATAACAATAATTTAATTAGAGCGTAAGTACTGTATGGGAACCAGTACTATACTTTGGTGTACTATACTAAACATACTGCAGAGAATCAGTAATGTATTAAATATACTCTATGGGACAAGTACTCTATAATTGAGAGTAGTACTGTACTGTTTAGTAGCGTAAAATTACGGTCCAGTGAGAGAATAAAACTAATTTAATTTACAGGGTGACCAGGAAAATTAATTAAAAAAATTCTTTAACTGTTACCTCATTTTTCCCTGACTAATTTTTCATTTTTTGCTGCCTATTAATAATTAAAGACTAAAATTGTAATCTTGTTACATTTTTAATATAGAATTTTTTATAAATGGTATTAAACAATTATAAATTTATACATTTTTAATTTGGTATTCTTAAGGATGCCACGCTATTTAATTGAAAAGGAACGAATTTTATGCATAAAAATATAAACAAATTCAAAAATCCATCGTATTAAGTAGAATTGAGTGAACTTAGAAGAATTCAAGTGAATGAAAAAATTTAAGAGACTTTTAAGGGCGATTACAACTAAATTCGAATGAATTCCAGAAAGTATTGAAAAAT
Organism: Belonocnema kinseyi; assembly: GCF_010883055.1. Taxonomy (NCBI): domain Eukaryota; kingdom Metazoa; phylum Arthropoda; class Insecta; order Hymenoptera; family Cynipidae; genus Belonocnema; species Belonocnema kinseyi. The sequence goes on along the minus strand of NC_046657.1, from coordinate 16,753,954 downwards.
CTATTCGAATCTTTAAAAACCTATGAAATCCCTCATTTAATGTTAATGCAATCTTCTGAAATCCATTGATGTATAAAATTCCTTAAAATCATTTATAATCCTTTAAAATTATTAAAATACTCAAAAATCTTATAAAATGAATTAGAAATTTAAAAAAAAATGTTCCATATCTTCTGAAATTCGAAAAAATTCATTATAACTGCATCTAAATTTGTTCAAATCCCCTAAAATCATTAAAATCCTTGGAAATTCCTTCGAAACTTTTAAGAGCTCTTGAAAATGCCTTGTAATCTTTCAAAATACCCTAAAATATTTCGAAATCTTTGAAAACCATTCAAATTAATGAAATCAATTTGAAAATGTATTGCAATCTATTAAAATTCCTTAAAATATTTCAAATCCTTTAAAATTTTACTGAAACTCCTTATAAAATTTTTTGGGCTCATGCAAACTCTTTTTAATGTTCAAAATACTCGAAAATCAATCAGATTCTTGGAAATACCTACAAATTATTTAAATTCTCGGATACCCTAGAATATCACTATGAATATTCTTAAATCCATTAAAATCATTAAAATGTTTAGAAATTTTGTAAAACAAATTAGAATTTTTTAAAATAATCCTGTAACCTTTACATACGTTCCGTAAAATTGTTACATATTTTCCAAAATTATACCAAATTCTGTACAACCGTATGAAAACTTTTTCACATTATTGAAATCTGCGAAAATTCCTTCAACATTTTGAAATTTGTTAAAAATGCCTTAGAATCTTTTCAAATACTCTAAAATATTTCAAAATCTTTGCAAACTCTTCGAATGGTCGAGATCAATTAGAAATTAATTGCAGTAATCTTTTTAAATTCTCTGAAATATTTCAAATCCTGTGAAATCTTTCGTAATTCCTTTGAAACTTTTTAATGCTCTCGAAACTGTCTTGCAATCTTTTATAAGCCAACCTAAAATATTTCAAATCCTTTAAAATCCCTTGAAGCTTTTTAAAGATGTTGAAAATTCTTTTGAATTTATAAAAATTCCTTTATATTATTGAAATTTATTCCAATTAAACTCAGATGATTCAAATCGTATTAAATCTTTTAAAAATCCCTTTCAATTTTTTAGAGCAACTGAAAAATCCTTGGAATCCAAAAAATATTCTAAAAGGAATTAAATTTCTTGAAACCCGCTCAAAGTATTTAATGAATGGCAAATTTCTCTTGTCTTTTAAAATGTCGTAAAATTCTTTAAAATCATTGAAATCGTCGAAAATCTGATAAAATACCTTGGAATCTTAAAAAAACCTAAACTATTTTAATTACTTTCAAACACAGTGAAACTCTTTTATAGCGCCGATTTTGGGGCGCGGCGTCAATTCTCGGAAGGGCTATAGAAGGAGGGGCTATTGAAGGGTATCACTGTACTTTAAAATCCTTTAAGACTTTTCAAACGTCTTGAAAATTCCTTGGAGTACTCAAAAATACCCTGAAATCTTTAAAATCGTTTCTAATCAATTCAAATTATCGAAATCTATTAAAATTAAATTGAGGTATTTCAAATCTACTATTCTTCACAATTATGACTTGAAGTGCTTCTTACAGAAATTAACTAACTTTTGATTTTTTTTCTTCAAAATCTCTGACGTTCCCGATGCACACTCGATATTGTCGTCTACATTCAAACTCTTGTGCCGGTAACCAACTGTCTTCAGGAGTTTTGGTTTTCTGCAGTTTTCCACTTCTCGGGTCAAATTTTCAGGCGAATCCGAGCGCTTCAAATAAAAATCCTGCTGTAGACGTTTGGGGGTTTTAGAAATTGAAAAACCTTTCAAATTCAGTTCCTTCCTAATCAGCACACCCGATTGCAAATCCTACATCGATATCGAAATCAAGGAACTGAGGGCGTCTTATTTATTCCGATTGTTTTGCAAGCAGAAAGGCAAGAGTGCAGTTATAGGTAGGCGGAATTACGTTTGCGTAAACGTCAAGTGCGATCAGGCAGAAGAGGCCAACGACCATCCAAGCTGGGACTGGGTCAAATGCAAATCGAGAAACCTTCTAGCTGCTATCCGTTTTCTCTATTTACGTTTCAGCATTTTAAAAAGAAATTCCCCCTGGCCCACTCTGCGATCCAGTTTCAAATTTTTCTTTTAATTTTTGTTTTATTATTTTAAATATGATTTTATATACAGACTTCACAGCTTTAAATGCCCTCAAAATAGGGTAAATATGGTGATTTTTCACGAAAATAGGGGAATGATTTTTTTTAAAGAAAATTAAGTTTAATTTTTAACAAAAAGTTAAGTTAAACATAATGAAATGAATCTTCGCCTGAACAAGATTACTTTTCTACCATTTGAGATGAATTTTCAATACAAAAGGATGCATTTTCAACAAAACAGTTCAATTTTTAACAAAATAATTAAATTTGCAACAAAATGATTCAATCTTTAACCAAACAATTGAATTTTTAACCTGCAAAGACAGATTTTCAAACAAATAAATAAATTCTGAAGCCGAAAAGTTGTAACCGAAGTGAGACGAATTTTTAACAAAATACATGCATTTCTGACCAAATAGTTACATTTTCTACTGCAAAAAAAGCCAATAAGATCTATTTTTAACTAAAAGTAAATTAATTAAATTTTCAGTTAAAAAAATATTAACTTTTAACTGAAAAGAAAGAATTTTCAACTTTAAAAAAAGGAGTTATTTGTTGAAAATTCTTTTATGTTGGCAAAATAAAACTGTTTTTTATATGAAATTGAAATGTTTTTTACTGAAATGTTAAATTTTTTGCTGAAAACATTTTTTTATGTTGAAAATTAAACTTTTACATAAAAATGTTTTTGTTGTTGTGAACATTCATTGTTTTAACTGAATATTTAACTATTTTGTTGAATATTTAAAATTTCGGGTGGAAACTTAAACTGTTTTGTAGAAAATTCGTAAATCTTGTCTTGAAAATTCAACAATTTAGTAGAAGATTTATTTGGTACAAAATTAAACGGTTTTGTAGAAATTGTTCTTTTTAGTTTTTTTATCGAAAATTAATTCTTTTAAATGAAAATGTAAATACTCTATTTTTCGTTAAAATTGACCTTTGTAGTTAAGAATGTATGTATTTTGTTGAGCATTCCTTTTTTTTTGTTAGAAAATTAATATTCTGTTTGGAAAATTCATTTTCCGTATTGAAAATTTAGCTTTTTCTATATAATATTAAAATATTTTTTATAAAAAAGTGAGGCAATAGAGGCATTAGCGGACAATTCTGAGAAAATAATGACTTTAGAGTAATTTTATTCTAAAAAGTAACAAAAATGTCAAATAATATCAGTCCGTCTTCTTCGCTTGAAAATTCAATAATTTCGTCAAATTTTCGTTAGTTTTTTTATTTAAGAATCTTTCTTGGTAAAAAATGTAAGTCTTTTGCTGAAAATTTATCTGTTTAAAAATAAAATTCTCTTTTTGGCTACAAATTTCAGCAATTTCGTAGAAAATTCAACTGTTTGGTTAAAATTGAACTATTTTATTTTGGAAATTGAACATTTTGGTTGAATTTTTGTTTGTTTTTGGACTGAAATATCTTTCTTGATTAAAATTTTGACTCTTTTAGTAAAAAATTCTTCTTTTCTGTCTTGAAAATTCAACAATTTACTGGATTTTTTTCTCTCTTGTCGAAAAATTTATATTTATTGGTCGGAAAATCCACTATTTTGTGGAAAATTCGCCTTTTGCTTTCACAATTGACCCTTTTGGTAGGAATTTTTTCTTTTTTGCTGAAAAATCTTTCTTGGTTGAAAATTCAACTCTTTAGCAGACAATTCGTCTTTTTAACTTCAAACTTCAACAATTTGGTGAAATTTAAAAACTATTTTTTAACAAAAAGTAAAAAAATAGTGGCATTATCGGGAAAATAGTGTCTTTATTGCAATTTTTTCGAAATAGTAGCATAATTGTGTCATCGCTAAAAAAAAGTGTCAAACAGTGTTAAAGTGTGGACTGAGAGGCCGGTTCTTGGTATATGTCGTAACTTTCAAATTTGTTTTTGTTTTGGAATGTGGATAACTGCGGAAGTGGACAAATAAAACGAAGGACAGCGAATAAAGTGGGTTCACCATTTCTGTTCAGGGAAACTCGTTCTTGTATGGTCCACTGACATAATCATTCGACTCGAGAAACTACAACTCTCACGGAGCCAATGCTGATTTTCAAGAAAATTACTCTGGCTAAACGGAAAATACGAAACGGAATAAAAAAACACTGATGTTTCTAGATTTTAAGATACGGTAGAGTTTGTCGAGACTCGATTCTAGAGACAAAAATATTTTTTTTTTAGAGTAGTTATGCAAGTTTTAATTTGAAAGGCAATTTGGAGAATATATTATTTTTATTGTTTTACTGCACTAAGAAAAAACTTATATACAATAGAGGCAGAAAGTACACCAAAAATTGAGTTTTCAACCCGAAAAGATGAATTTTCAATAAAAAAGTTAATTCCTATCCAAATTGTTTAATTTTCAAAATCAACAGATTTTAAATAAAAAAAGCAAGCAAAAAGAGAAAAACTTTAAACAAAATAATGAATTTTCAAGTCAAATAAAACCAATTTTCTACAATTGAGTTGAAGAGTTGAATTGTGAAGAAAAAGATAAATTATCAATGAAAAATGTAATAGGTGATATTTGAACCAAAAAAAAAACGAATTTCTAACCAAATAATCAAATTTTTAACCAAAAATTTAAATTTTCACCCTAGAAAGATGATTTCTCGTTAAAAAATATAATAGTTTACATGTCATGAAAAATATTCATTTCTGTTTAAAGCGATGAAGTTTAAAATCAAAAAGACGAATTTCCAACCAAAAAAGATTCATTTTCAAACCAAGAAAATTATTTTTATACAAAAAAATACGTATATTGAACTAAAAAACATTAATTTTCAACCCAAAAACGAACTTTTAACAAAATAGTTCAACTTTCAAACAAAAAAATGAATTTTCAACAAAATAGTTCAATTTTCAAATGAATTGTCTAATTTTTAAACAAAAATCAATATTCCATAAAAAACAGAATTTTCAACTTATGAAGATGAATTCTAATAATATTGTATATAACCGTTGATATTTTAGCAAAAATATTAAATTTCTACCATAAGAGATCAATTTAAAAATTAAAAAGAGGAATTTTCAACCAAGAAGATTTATTTTCCCTCAAAAAGACGACTTTTCAAGAAAATACATGAATTTTTGAACAAATTGTTGATTTTTCAACAAAAAATAGAGAAGTTACATTCTCAGTTAAAAAAATTGATTTTAAACAATACAAAAAAACTAATTTTCAACCGAAGATATGAACAATTGACTAAAAAAATCTATTTTTAAGAAAGGAGAACAAATTTTACCCTAGTAGTTGAATTTTCCATTTAAATATATCAATTTACCACAAAATAGTTCAACTTTCAGCCACAGAGATGAATTTTTAACTAAAAAAAGATGAATCTTCAACAACAGAAATTATTTTTTGACAAAAAGGTTCATCCTTCAATCAAGTAATTCAATTCTTAACCAACAAATATTAACTTTCAACGAATAATGTAATAGTAGGTATTTAAACAAAACAATAAATTAATTTTACATAAAAGCAGTTGAATCCTGCCAAACAGTGCATTTTTATAAAAAAAAAAAAAAAAGAATTAGAGATAAAATTTCTACTGAACCAGATGCATTTTTAAGCAAAACGAAGAATTTTTAAAAATTGAACACCATAATAATATGAATTACCGAGCAAAAATGTTAAATTCCTAGAATAGAAATACAAATTTGAAAATAAATATTTTAACAATAAAAAAGACGTTGTTATTTGTCTAATCTCATTAATTGAACTTCAAAAATCAACAAATTACAACTTTTTTTTAAATTCCTGGAAATTGAGGACCATTTTAAAAATCTTCTATGATTTTATTTTAATGGTTAAATGCAGGTAGATAAAATCCAACGGGAAGCACAAGGTAAAACGACCAAGAATTCCTCGCGACGAGTGTAACGAGTAGACACTTTCAAACATCCTTGGCTTCCTTATACACCGCATAGACGAGAAATTACGTAATTTGTTGCTTAGAAGTGGCAGCGAGCTCACAATAAATAAACCTGGGTGGGCGGGGAGGGGGGGGGGGATGTGAATGATTATATCGTCCTTATAAAAGAACCCACGATTCTAGATGCAATTCTTCGCCAGGATTTATCATTCTCAAAACAGTGAACTAATCACATTAGTCATCAATAACTAAGTCATTATTGATCATAAGATATTATTAAAATTCATTTTACAGGCAGTAAATCGATAACGAGATTTTTAAAAAACTATTCATATTTAAAGACCATATAATCATTTATAAAACAGAATAAGAGTTTCAAATTATTATTACTTATTAACGAAGTAGTTTAATTTTTAATAAAATAAATCAATTTTCCACAAAATTAAAAACAAATGTATTGTATTTTCCATAATTTATTGATGAAATTATTGTTTTATATAGTACATAAAAATTACATTTTATTTACAATAGAATTTTTTTAAATTTAATATAAAATATATTTGGTTTAAAATTTAAACAAAAAATATTTAAATTTAACCAAAACCAATTGGATTTTCAATAAAAGAATATAAATTTTTATTCGAAAAGGGCGAATTGTCAATACAAAAGTACGAATTTCCGGAAAAAAGGTTAACTTTTAACAAAATAGTTGAAGTTCTAACAGAATACTGGAATTTTCTACATACAGAAAGAATTTTCAATCAAATGCTCAATTTTTCAACGAAAAAACATTAAAATACCACGAGGAACAGTTGAATTTTCAACGAAAACTGTAATATTTGATATTTCAAAGAAAAAAAAATTCAATAAAATAGTTTAATTTTCAACAAAATTTGTGAATTTTCGATTAAAATTATCAATCTGCAAGAAAAATGAGTTATTAACAAAGTAGTTAAACCTTTAAAGAAAAGAGGCTATTTTTAAAGGAAAAACACGAATTTTCTATGGATCAGTTGAGTTAGCACATTCAAATATTATTATTCTGCCAAAAAGACGAATATTAAAAAAAATGTTTTATTTTCAATCAAAAAGATGACTTTTTTACTAAAAGTTTTGAAACCAAAAATATGAATTTTAAATAAATAATGATTTTTCAGTCAAGAAAGAAGGAACAAAAGTTTAAGCTATAGATACATTTTCTGTAGAACAGTTGAATTTTCAACGGAAAAATATGCATTTTCAACTAAAAACTTAATTTTCAATAAAAAATTTGCATTTTTAAATAAACAAGAGGAAATTTCAGTCTAAGATTACAAACTTTTCAGCAAAAGAATGAGTTTTGAACCATTTGAATCCGCAGCCAAAGAAAATTAATTTTCAACCAAACACTGCAATTTTAACCAAAAAAGGTGTAAGGTGGAAGCCAAAAAAACATTTAGTTCAAATTTTAACACCAAAATATGATTTTTCAACAAAAAAGTGCATTGTTTATATAATTAGTTGAATTTTTAACCCAAAAATTATGACTTTTTAAAAAAATGGTTGAATTTTTTAGCAAAAAATAATGAACTTTCAAATAGAAATTTAATTTTTAAGAAAACATTTGCATTTCTAACCAAAATGGTGGAAATTTAATTCAACAATATTATTTTTTGAACCAAAAGCACAAATTTTTAATTGAAAAATATAAATTTTCAACCAAAAAAGAAAAGGTTACATTTTTAATGAAAAAATAATAATTTTGAAGAAAAAAAATTTTTTCTAACAAAAATAGTAAAATTTTCAACCAAAGAGATTAATTTTCAAACAAAATAAAACTAATAACTTCTGCTTACGATGAAAATGTAATAATAAATGCTTAACAAAGTGGTACAACTTTTATTCAATTATTTGGATTTTCAATAAAAAAATCATTTTTCAACTAAAAAAGAAGAGTTAAACTTTCAACTAAGGAGATAAATTTTAAACTAAAATTATGAATATTCAACTGAAATAGTAAAATTTTCTATAGAACAAATTAATCTTCAACAACAACAAAAAACGAGTTTTCAACTCAAATAATAAATCTTTAAACAAAAAATTAAGAAAGTGGTTCAACCTAGAATCAAGTAATTGAATTTTCAACCAAAAAAGATAATTTCTCAATGAATAATGCAATAGTAGATATTTACACCAAAATAGTTTAATCCTTAACCAAAGAAAACTAATTTGCAATAAAATAATTACACTTTTAAACAAAAAAGATGAAATTTCTACCAAAAAGAGATGAATTTTCAAACTTAAAACAAGAATCTAAAGAAAAAAAGAATTCTCAAGCAGAAAACACTTCAGTTTAATTTTCAATAGCAATATACAAATTTTCAAAAAAAAAAATTAAGTTTGTACCAGAATTTTAATCCTTTAACATTTTGAACATAAAATCTTTTATAAACGAAATAAAAAATTGTTATTTGTTTAATTTATTGTCTTTTACAGTTATTTACTTTTCCTTTTATAGATATTCCCTGACTTTTCCCCTGATTTTTAGGTATTTATTATTTCTTATTTTATATTTGATCACGTCCTTTGATTGGTGAAACTCCTAGTTCCAAAAATATGCTTCAGAAATTTGGTTAATTATTGAAAAACTGGGATTTTGAAATGGTTGAGAGATGCTCTTCGACCATAAATTTTCTGATAAGAGTGACAAAATTTTTTCCAAATGAGTATAATGATTTAGTTAGAAGATAAATGAATCAAATTGTGATATTTGATATTTCAAATTCCTGGTCTGGTGAGTAAGGTTATCTTCTACATTTTTTCCCATCTCGATAGAGAAGTTTCTGAGGACGAGGTAGGTCTTAGACGACAAAATATTTAAACTCGAACCACCGAGGCGGACGATTTTTTTTCATTTTATTTTTTTTTCTCTCAAGTTCGTTGCATCGCTGAGTCGAGTCGTATGACGCACTCGAGTTAATGTATGCGCTACGTACGTTGCTGCATACGAAAATACTAATGAATAATAGATTCTTCGTATCCGCCTCGAAGTAACGAATCCGCCATATTGGTCTCCCTCTGCAGTTTTCACCGCAATGCAGGAAAAAAGCTACAATTAAAAGGGACCAGGGTACTCCTGGTCAAAAGTTCTCTCTCTCTCTCTCTCTCTCAAAAAAAAAGGAAAACAGAGTTTCCCTTATGAATAAACTCCTATCTCCTCCTCATCCTCTCCTCCTCCTTCTCCTAACTTCCTACTCAGCCTAAAGACGAATTTTCAGCTGAATTCCCAACCCGAAAATATAAATTTTTAGCAGGAAAGTTCATTTTTAAACAAATAGTTGAATTTTTAAAAAGAAAGAAATAAAACAAACAAATTTTTGAATTTTCAAGCCAAAAATTACTTTTTTTACAAAACAGTTAAATTTTCAACAAAATGGCGAAAAAATTTCAACCACAATATGGACTTTTTGAACTGGTAACATTTTTTAGTTAAAAGGAAAAAGCTTAACAGAGGAATTTTCAACATAGAAGTTAATTTTTAAACAAATAGTTGAATTTACAACAAGCAAGAAAAAAATTTCCATCAAATTGTTATTTTCAAGCCAGAACTGACAAATTTACTTCGAAGCGGTGGAATTTTCAAGCCGAAAATATAAATTTTCAACAGAAAAGTTAATTTTTAATTAAACAGTTCATTTTAAACAAGGAAAATTTTTCAGTCAATGAAGAAACCAAATTCCACCAAATAGTTGAGTTTTCAACCAGAGAGAATAAAAATCCAACAAACTTTTGAATTTTCAATACAGAAAAAAAGATTTTTTTTATAAAACATTTTAATTTTAAACAAAAAAGTTAATTTTTAACTAAACATATAAATTTTCAACATGAAAAAAAATTCTTTCAAATTGTTGAATTTTCAAGCCATAAATAACGAATTGTCTTCAAAACAGTGAAATTTTAGACAGAAAAGTTAATTTTTAACTAAACCGTTAAATTTACAAACAGGAAAGAATAAATATCCCACCAAATTGTTGAATTTTCAAGCCAGAAAAAACGAGTTTTCAATAGAAAGGTTAACTTTTCATCAAACATTTGAATATTCAACACCAAAATTAATTATTGTCTACCATAGAGTGGAATTTTCAAGCCAAAAAGACAGGTTTTCTGCAAAAGAGAAAAGGACGATTTTTTAACAAAAAAGCGAAAATATTTCAAACGAACTGCTGACTTTTTAAGCAAAAAGACGAATTTTCTTCAAACCAGTTGAATTTTCAACCCGCAAATATGAATTTTCAACAAAAAAGTTTATTGTCAACCAAACAGTTGAATTTTTTAATCAAATGGTTTAACTTTCTGCCAAACAGTTTGTCATTTTTTGCCACAAAGAGGATTTTTCTACACAACAGTTGTATTTTCAACAAAAGACTTTATTTTCAACCACAGAATTAAATTTAGAAGCCAAAAAGAAGAATTTTCTTCAAAAAAGTTAAATTTCCAACCAAGAAAGATTTCTTGGTCAAAAACAAAACTTCAACCAAAACATTAAATTTACAAGCGAAAAAAAGACGATTTAAAAAAAAAGATACATTTTCAACAAGAACGTTAATTGTTTACCACACTGTTAAAATTTCAACACAAAAAGTACGTTTTTGTACCAACCAATTGAATTTTTGAACCAAAATTCTTAATTTTGAACGCGAAAGTTAATTGTCAATCAAATAGTTGAATTTCCAATAAAAACCGATTAATTTTCAACACAAAAAGATCATTTTTGTATAAAATAGTTAAAGTTGCAACCCGAAAAATAGGAATTTTTAACAATAAAGTTATTTTCCATTTTCAACCATCCAGTCAAATTTTCTAATAGTGGACCTTTGAAGCCAAACACATGAATTTTCAACACAACAGTTTTTTCGAATTTATTTTTCAACTAAAAAGGATCGATTTGCAACAAAAAATGTAAAACTTAAATTTTCTATGAAAAATATTAATTTTAAACAAAATACAATTTTCAAACAAACAGATGAATCTTCAGATAAAAAAAATAGTTTATAACCAGCTATAGTTCAACAACTCCGGAGGTGGGTTTCAATAAAAACTTTCTTCCTCGATAAAAGATTAATTTAGATCAGAGAATAAACGAATATGATAAAAATAAATATAAGAAATTTATATAAACATATTATTTCTTACTTTTTTGTTCATTCTGAGTAATATACAAAATTAAAAATGTATAGGACTAGGACTAAAATCCTTTTCTTTTTATATTGGTATTGGTTAACTGGGTGTACCGTCGTACCGCAAGATTTGCCCAGATGTCGAATTTAATTCTCTTAATTGAATCCGAGGGAGCACTGCACGCAATTAAATTTCCCTAATCAAAATCCGATAACGGATTTGATCATTTCAAACTTTATTTGGTAATATTTCCCGTCAAAATCGGCTATAACAACCTCTATGATTAATTCAAATATTTTTTTAAATTTCAATACTTCAATATCCCACAATATTTGTATTAAGTAATTAAAAAAAATTCCAATTAAATCGAGAAACCAATTACTGGTTAGATTGGGAACTTTTTTTTCTGTAACTTCCCTTGTTCAATTTAAAAAAAGTAGTCATGCGTGATTCCGATAATGATGATGATAGGTCGAGTCTTGAATTCTGATAAAAATACGATATGCGGACGACCGGAATTGAATGTAACCTTCAATTCAGAAAATTATTAGGTTTTCGCGACATGCCATCGAGAACGAAAGTTATATGTGCAATTCACATTTGCATGAGGATGATACGACATTCACGATGTTCAAAATATTTCTTTAACAACGAAATATATAACATTATATTTCTTTAATATTTTTAATATTTATTTAACTGATTTCATAATCAGGAATTAAAATGAATAATATACAAAATTATAATTTGACTTAATATTAAACAATAGAGATTTAATAAAATAGTTTGAAAGGGTGTAGTTGATGAAATATTCATGAAATAATCCCCTGAGCATTGTCTCTGAAGAAGATTCATGCACGTAATTCTGATGCAATTATATGCATATATAGTAAACTTTTTGTGCATAATCGAAACAAGATACTAAATCTTATTCGCACGAGCCTTTATGCCAATTAGTAAAGAAACACGATTCAAGTGCCAAGAACGAGCCTCTCCCTGTAAAAAACGCTAATTTTCCCTAGCAAATAGCAAAAATATTAAAAACAAATAATTTACAACAGTATTTACCTTCGAGGCCGATAGTCAAATATTGACGAACTTTTTAGTCTGTTGCATGCTATTACAGAAAAAAAGACGGAATTTTCGATTTTATTTTAAAACGTGACCTTTTCATTCTCAAAGAACACTTTCTGTCCTCTGGAGAATTTTCTTCATAATCACGATTTTTCGCCCATTTTCGGAAAATACAAACTCGAAACATGAAGGATTTTTTTTTAAACTTGAGGACCTGTTAAGCCTTCAAAAGAACCTTTTCATTTTTATTTTACAGATATAACTAGAAAACTCCCAGTCGGAAAATTTTAGTGCAACCACTAAAAAAACTATTTTCTTCTACCAAATTTCGAATTTTGACAGTCCTGAAGAAATGTAATTTAAATTTTTTAAAGGGGCCTTTTTCTTCTTAAAGAACACCATCCGCCCTTTCAGTTACGGCACACTAGAAATCTCCCTTTCGATAATTTCCCTCAAAACCACGAATTTTCTCTAATTTCTCGAAAATACAAACCGGAAACATCTGAAGAAATATTTTTTCGACTTCAGCACCTTTTCCTTCTTCAAAAGAACCTCCCTATCTTAAATTTACGAAAATCTAGAAAATTACCGAGTAAAAAATTCTTAGTGTACACTCTAAAAATTGATGTTCTATACCTAATAAGTCACAGGCCTAAAAGGGTTCAATTTAATTTTTTCAAATCCGGGACCTTTTCCCTTTGAAATAGGACTCCCTTTCCTCCAGTTTTTAACACACTAGAAACCTCGATTTCGACAACTTTTTTTAAATTATGTGAGAATGTGTTTTTCTTGATTCGTGAACATCTTCCCCTGTTTAATTGCTGAGCAATTCCTTAGAAGAAATAATGGTAGTTGGCAGTTAAAAAAAGGAATAAATCTCTCTAGTCTCTGATGCGAAACCTTTGATATTCGAAATTTACAGAGAGGAACGGTTTCTGCAATAAATCAATCAATCTAGATCGGCATAATTCTTACTTAATGGCAGGCTCAAATATTGAGCAGCAGGGCTGTCGGATGCTAGGAGATGCCTTTATTTTATTAATAGAGATGGCTCAGTCGGCACGTAATGCGCATGTATATTTATGTCAGTACCTACGTACTTATTCATTCTCTTCGACGGCTTGCGATCCGTTCTGACTATTCATATAGCCTCAGGATCGATGCAGTGTCACCTTGTGGGCCTGATAAATCGATTCGCATTCCGCAACTCATCTTAATTACAATATTTAATTTTGAGTTACAGTCCAGTCTATATCAAACCCTCTAAGATATGGAAAAATAAACAATGAGAAGTCTCATTCGAAATCTTCTTTATCCAATATTCAATAGAGACTGATCATCATCATATTATTATGGAGTTTATTTTACAAAATGATTTGTGTCAACTGCCGAACATTTCAATTATTCAAAGTTCAGAATATCCGAACTTGGTCGATTGATTTTATCCAGAGTTTCAAAACACTGAATTTGAATAAACACTATTCCAAAGGTGACACACATCGAGACGAAAAACTGCGTTCCTAAAAAGCTTCGGCTCTTTCAGAGAAATCAGATTTTTTACAAACAATACATTTTAGTTAAATAATTTTTTAAATAAGTACCTGGAACAGAATAAGGTAAAGTTTGTGGTTGAGGCGCCCAATAAGCTTGGCTGATTGCTGGATAGTGGTTCGTAGACCCCCCAAGATAATGTCTTCTGCTCTTCATTGCCATTCTACCTATTGTAAACCACTCAACAAAATCCAATCAAAATTGATTTAATCGAAACACAACACTACACTTGTTATTATCCCGTCTTTTGCACGGAACATGGATTTCCATCAACTACACTGTTTAAACGGAATCAACTGTAGATCCAAAAAAATCACAATTGCAATAAGCAAAACCGGAAGCTTTAGAGACCGGATGATCTTGGACGGAGAATGTCACCGTTCGACGGCGATATGTTTACGCAATTGGCGCCTTATGCAATCGACTCGCGTTGATGACAACGACTATGATAATAATGACAATAGGTATGATAAAACCTCGTGGAGGCTATAATCCGACAAATTGAAGGTCATTCCTCAAACTATGGTCAAAATTAGCACTTTTTCACCTTCAATTTTTAGATAACAAACCGGAAACATATAATGATAATTTTTTTAAACTTCGGGATTTTTTCCCTCTCCAACAAGAACTTCTCCTCTTTAATTTGTAGAAGTCTAGAAAACTCCCAAGCGAAAATTGTTCATATAATAACTTAAAATCGGTATTAGTCAGAATTTCAGATTGACAGTCAAAAAATGGTTCAATTTGACTTTTTTCTGAACGAAACCTTTTCTCGCTTAAAGTACACTTCACGCCCCTTCAGTTCTAGCTCAGTAGAAGTTTCTCTTCGAAGATTTATTCACACAATCTTCAATTTTCCTCAATGTGGATCAAATACCAACTTCTAGAAACGCTCATCTATCCTAGAAGCAGTTGCAACAAGTGAAGTCACTTTCTCTATAATTTACCCGTAATAGACTCCTGGAATTCAAGGTATTTTCACGACCTTCTCGAACCTCCGGTTCTCTAAAGTGTTCTCCAACCCTCCTGCGAGGGATCATCAACAGTAAATTAGTACCAACGCCGCACTATTCGTGGAGACTTTGGGACAAGGGATATTAAAATTAAAAGACAACATTTGGAATCACAATAGAATGGTCACAATAGAAGCACTTGGACTTGGTCTTTGCGGTGGAAGAACTAAGCGGAAGAAACGCGACCGAGAGTCGATAGGAGGACGTTCGTCGCTCGACACTCAACAAGTGAGCACCGGCACTCGGCCGCTCGATTCTCCCCCCCCCCCTTCCCCCAAAGGGGAGTTTTCTAACTCTGTTTCTCGAGTTTTCTTTCTTTCTCGTCTTCCCTCTCTTTCTTTCTTCAGTTTCCCTCTCTCTGTTCCACCTACAACCAAGGGAAAATAATGTGTGCACTGTGCAGTGTATGGAGAACAGCTGATTCAAGAAATTGGTGGGGAGGAGGTGGTTCTCGCGCACGTGACACCCAAGATGTTTTTACTATGCAGTAGTAATTTCCTACGTTCAACGGAGGTCGATTCGCATGATTCGGAGGACCGTCGATTAATCGAAGCGACGACCATTTGTTCTGAGAATCGGCCATTTGCCAAAACGACTTGGGACCATTCATTATTCTTACTGAGCGCGTGCTATTTGGATGAAAGGATTAAATTTATTGGATTGAGGAATGGGTGAACGATTTTCAGCTGAGGGTGGCGATCTTTCAATTAGCAGATTCTTCAGCCCAAAACGCTCTAAAAAACCGAGATGATTTTTCAACCAAATAGTTGAATTTTTAACAAACAAACAAAAATCATTTTCGGCTAACCACTTGCATTTATAATCAAGTAGTAAACTTTTAACCACTACACGAATTTTATTTTAAAGTTCAATTTTCAAACGCAAAACATTAAAATTCAACCAAAAAAAGGATTTTCAATTTGAAAATACGAGTTTTCTATTAAAAAATACGAACTTTCAAGACAACAGTTGAAATTTCGGCCAAAAAGATGGCTTTTTAATAACACACTTGAATTGTCAACAAAACGGTCCAATTTTCGAACAACAACAATTTTGCTTCGCAAAAAAACATGCGGATTTTAACCAAATAGTTATATTTTAAACCAAATAGTTGAATTTTAAAGTAAAAAAGATAAATTTTCAACCAAAAATGGAATAGTTAAGTTTTCAGTTAAAGAAATTAATTTGGAATTAAGAAAAAGAACATTTTTTAACAAAATAGTTACATTTTCACCACAACATGAATTTTTAACAAAAGAAGATGAATTGAAAACGAAAACTGTAGTAGTTTATATTTCAACCAATTAAGATTTTAATTTTAGGTATATGAGCGCTGAATTCAACCAATAAAGATTTTTGAATAAAGAGAGAAAAAAATGGCGAATAAATTGTTGAATTTTCAAGCCAAAAAAGGCAAACTCTGCAATACAGTTGAATTTTCAACAAAATAATTTATTTTAAACCAAATATTCGAACTTTCAACTAAAAGCAATTAGTTGTTCACCAAAAATGGAATAGTTAAATTTTCGGTAAAAAAAAAACGGAAAAACTAATTTTTAACACAACAGTTACATTTCCAAACAAACAGATCAATCTTCAACTAATAAAATGAATTTTTAACATAACAGTTGAACTTTCAACCATGCAGTTTTATTTGCAATCAGGATGAATTTTTATACCAAAAAATAAGAATTTTCAGCCAAGAAATTAATCATTTTTAATAAAAAACGATGAATTTGAAACTAAAAATGAAATAGTTACAATTTTCAGTTAAAAAAACTAATTTGTAATTACAGAGATGAATCTTCAACTAATAAAATATATTTTTTAACAAAATATTTCAACTTCCACTAATGTAGTTTAATATTCAACCAAAAAAATTGATTTGATACAAAAATACAAATTTCCTATCAAATATATGGAATTTTCAAATGAAAATGGTGAATTTACAGACAAAAAATATAATATTCAATATTTCAAGAAACAAAGATTTTAATTTTAAGCCAAAAATGGTTGAATTTAATGAAAAGAAACGAATTTTCCAAAAGATATTTGAATCTTCGAATGATAAATACAAAAGTAAAAAGGATCAATTTCCAGGCAAAAATGGAGTGGTTACATTTTCAGTAAAAATTAGTTTTTAATAAACAAAGGAATTTTGAACAAAATAGTTCGATCTTCAACCAATAAAATTAATTTTTAACAGAGTAATTCAACATCCGGCCAAGTGGTTTAGATTTTGACCAAAAAAAAAATACTTTCAAAGAAAATAGTTGAACTTTTAAAAAAATAATTATATTTATAACCAAATATTAGGATTCCACCAAAAAAGAGATGATTTCCGAACCGAAAATATAAAAGAAGACTTTTCAAATTGAAAAGAATGATCTTTAAACCAGAAACGATTGAATTCTCTTATTGGGTTTTATTTTTTTTTAGTTTGGATTTGAGCGAAAAACAGTAAAAAGGGGAAGTTTCTTGAAAAATAAGAGAAAAAGAAAAATTCGCTAGTAAAGATGAATATAGGAAACAGTATTTATTTGGGGAGATGGTGTAATTTCAGTAATTTCTTGACAGTAGAATTTTGTGGAGAATTTTCATGAATATCAAGAATTTTTTCAATTTTGAAAAACACAAACCGGAAACATATGCAGGAAATTTTTTTAAGCCACGGGACCTTTTCCCGCTTCAAAAGAATCTTTCCCTTTTTAATTTACGGTTAACCAGGAAATTTTCAGTCGAATATTTTGAGTGTAATCATAAAAGTGGATATTCTACGGAAGGTTAGTCATTGACAGGTTTAAAAGTGTAGAATTAAATTTTTATAAACGCGGAACCTTTTTTGTCGGAAATATGATACCATTCTTTCAAATGGTATCATACCAAAAGCCTTCGTTACAATAAATTTGATTGTAATTAATTCTTTCAATATTAGATAAAAATAGGGCTCGAAAGACATAAAGATATTTTAGAACTTCGGGATCTTTTCTTCATTAAGGATCAGCTACCTCTTTATTTTCTACCTCTGTATCTTTAGAAGACAAAATAATATTTCGAAGTTAAAAAATAAATAAAAAATAGAATGCATTTTTCAGAACAATTTATTCGATTCTTGAAAAGAGATATCGTTATTTATTATCGCTGAAAATAATTTCAGAGAACTCTCTTACGTGTGTAATTACTTATTTAAAGACAATGCACGTCGGTGACTCATTATCTTTATTCCAATCTATTGATTAGTACTAGTGCATTGTTAATTTAATCACGAAAAATCGATTTTCTATGGAATTTAGGCACTGTTACAGTCCTAAGAAGGTCGAATTTCATTCTTTTAAATGCAGAACCTTTTCCCTGTGAAAAATCATTTCCTTTCCTTCAATCTCAGATAAAAATAAGGCTTGAAAGACATGAAGATATTTCAGAACTTCGGTATCTTTTCTTCATTAGGGAGCATCTACCCCTATTGAGTTTCTATTTGTGTATCTTTACACAAAATAATATTTAGAAGTTAAAAAATAAATAAAAGATTGATTGCATTGTTCAGAACAATTTATTTGACTCTTGAAAAGAAATATCGCTAAAAATAATTTCAGAGAACTCCATTACGTGTGTCATTACTTATTTACAGAAAATGCACTTCGGTGACTCATTATCTTTATTCCAACCTACTGGTTCGTACAACTGCTTTTACTTTCTCACAACTGAATAATTTTCCTGTAATTTTTCAATAAATGCTTCTATTCAATAATCTTTATTCGAATTCTTTGAAATTTTACCGTTCACTAAAATTTGATAGTAGTCTATAATCTTGAACGTGACTTTGATTTATATATTTGAGGGAAAATAGATTCAACGAGATTTTAATTCAGACTCCCCGAGCCTTTACGCAATCGATTAACTAGAGCAGATTCGTATCGTATGCCAAAGGCTGTTTGTAATCTCACAAAAACAAAGTTACAGGAGCTACGTTAGATGGATCCGAAAATATCAATAAATTTTCGTAAATTCTTTACTCACATGATTAAATGGTTCGTTTATCTTTCAGTGCCTCACAAGACGGTTAAATTTATAACACAGGTGTTGGGCGTCCCAACAATAATACACCTTAAAATTAAATAAGAAAATATTTTGATATTTTACATTAAAATAAAACTCAATTTAATGTCATTCAAATTGGAAAAAAAAATTTCAGATTAAAAAATTAGGTTTGATGTAAAGTCAAATGGGTTCCTTGAGAGAGACCACCGCTCGAAATCGGGAGGTCAGGAGGTCAACGGTGCCACCGACGTTCCATGGTTATTTGCAGGCAGTCGATGAAAACGATGCATTATTTATAGGCGTCCATTCCAACCACTCTGGTCAACATTATAGTTATCACGAGCCTCCGGGGATTGACTACGGTCTTTTGCTTTAAAATTCTAATTGGCCTCGCCAAAATAAACATTTATTAGGTACCAATCGAATTTTGCACGGCAGTCTATCGAAAAAAAAATAATGTGGTGTATAATCTGGTTTAGGGATTCTGAAAGTTTTTATAGATTTACAAGAAAATATGTAAGTACCCTTCAGTACCGCAAAAAGTCATAAAGTACCCCAATGTTCATTATACAGTACAATAAAGTACTATAAAGTACACCAAAGTACTATAAAGTACTGTATTGCTTCATTAAGTACTCCAAAGCACTATATAGCACCGTATATTCTTATAAAGTACCTAAAAATAACCTATAGAAGTACAAAGTAACATAAAGTACATTTAAGTACTACAAAGTACTTTTAAAATGACTGAGATACCTTTGTGTATCATAAAGAACCATACAGTAGTCTGCAGTGTCGTGTAGCACTATAAAGGACCATATAGTACTAGAAAGTACCTTGTGGTGCGTAAAGTATATTGCTGTACTAAAAAGCACTAAAAGTCCTAAAAGTAACTTAAAATACTACAAAGTACTTGATATGCTACTGCCTGTTAAGTACTTTATGTGCGCTAAAGTACTTTATGTGCGCTAAAGTACTTTATGTACTGCAAAGCACTTTATGCGCAAATATCTACTGAAGTTCCTAATAAGTAATTTGTGAGCCACTATTTACTAAAGATGCTACTAAGTACTTTAAGCGCTACACATTATTTTTAGCTATCATCCAGGATATTAGATACTGCAAGGTACTTCAGGTGCTACGAAGTATTTTGAGTACTTCCATGTACTTTGAACACTACACTTCACTTCAAAGTAATTTCGCTGTACAAATTAATTTGAATAGTACAAATTACTAGAAGTAGTATCAATTACTTCAAGCAGCACTATTTACTTGAAATACTTAAGATGCTACACATTACTTTATAGGAATTGCAAACTACTTTAAGTTTCATGAAGTACTTTACGTATTACAACGTATTTTAATCACTATAAAGTCATTAGAGTACTACAAAGTACTACAGGGGGTACAAATAGTACTGCACATTCTTTTGCAATACCTGAAATTACGAAGTAGTAACATAAATATATTATAAAGTATACTGCGATACTGCGTAGAACCTGTTAGTACTTTAAAGTAGATTGTACACTGCCTTACTACAAAGTACCTTCTCCTACATTTTATACTCTATACAAGTAATTTGAATAAAATTCCTAAAATTTTTCAGCGAATTCCGAGTACAAAATCCGAAATGCAGTTGGCTTTACAGCTTCATATGTTACAAGTGCGGTCTTACTAGAAATAGAATTAGTGAAAACTAGAATGGCACTTTGAGGAGGATTCGCAATTCGCAGTCAAAACTGATCCGTGTCCCCGATTCTTCTGCTAAGAATAGAGAATGGAAAACAACGTCGGGCACAAAGTCGAGGCGTTTCCGCGAGTCTTCCCATAGTTATGTGGAACATTTTGGAATTCGTTGTTGTACGCGGCTACCGGTTGCTTCAGCGTTTGCTTTAAGTCCGACCAACTGTCAGATGAAACGACCAGCCCCTGCAGTCGTTAGGATCTTAATGAGACTTGCTTTTTCTATTTTACTTGGCTGCACCCAGGAGACACAAATCTTCCCAAAACACCAATTTAATAAACATTCCCAAAATAAATATTCTATTTTCAGTGGACACTGTCCGCAGTAGAAACTACCATTTATCAATACCCATCTATCTCAAAAAGATATCCTGAACGTGTTAATCATTTTCAATGAAGTGCGTTTCAATTTCATATATTTTTTTTTTACTTGTAAAGGGTGAATTTTAATTTAAAAATAAAAAACAGAAACGGAAAATCTTTTACGAAATTGTTCAAAAATCAATAGTGTCTCTTGTATGGTGATTTTAATTAGGGATGTCGAACGGCCGACCGCGAGGGGTGGGGATGTCGCTGTGTCTCACGAGCGTGAAGATCCCTGAGCGTCGCGCGAATGGGCAACCTGTAATTGAACCAACTTTAAACCTCTATAAAACTGAAACTATTCAACATAGAAAATTCTCACACAGAACTTTTCCACTCAGTTTTTCATCCCGAATATAATTTGCTTCCCCAAATCTTCAATTATGACAATCCAAATCGTCCAAAAATGTTGTTATTGTCACTGATTCATTTTGCATTGTTCAGGGGGCGTCAAACCGTAGCTGCTACGTCCGCATGGACCTTACATCAAGGCTTTCAGTTCCTAGACGCAGCAGTATAAATATTTGGCAAGACTCCAACCATCTATCCTTCCATTTTATTTGCAAAGTCCGCCAGTACATCTGCTGCTCTTGTAGCTACTCGCATGTTACGACGGATGCGAAACGACTGCTTCATTTACATTGACTTGCTTTCAGGTTAATTTTATTATTTGTTGGTCGAGATTAGTGTACAATTACAGAAATAAGGCTCGTCTTTCAAAAATAAAGCAGGGTTTATGGCAGTGGTTGTTAGTATATTAGGAACGTATTTTAGAATTTCGGAATGGTAGATTGAAGACTAAATTGTTTTAAATACAACTGTCTTACTGTGGAACAAATCCGGGAATTTCAGATGAAACTTTTCAAAGACTACCGAATTTCTCGCACGTACAAATCCACTGGATCAGTAATGGGGGGGGGGGGGGCGGGCGACAGTCGAAATACGCGATTTTCTGGAGCCATTCAAAGAGTATTCTATCAGGTATTCCTAGTCGGCACGGGTTTTTCTCGACTCGATGATTTTCTTGACTTATTTCAGGTCGATTGATCAGAAAGAGAACTCGGTCGATCGACTCTTCGTAACGTTTTACCCGCTAACATAGAGTGAGCCTCAGAAAGGAGTCTTGCAAAAAAAAATCACTTACAAAACAGTTAAATAACTAAAAAAAGAGTGATTTATGAAAATAAAGTGTGAATGGAATCATTTTTGAGCAAAGTATTAGAAATTGAATTTGTATGGACATTTTTAACCGAGGCACAGGGTGCGATTTATGAGGAACGATAGCGAGAGTCAAGGTCCGCCATAACTTTTAGAGTCTGAATGTGTAAGTTCGCTGAATTGAAAGAGAAGCAGCACGTGCTTGGCACGGTTTTCAGATTAAAACGTGAATCGAGCTTTTCCATTTAAATTCAATATTTCGTTTTAGATGATTCAGCAGATTTTTTCTCTTTTCCATTTGATTTCTTACTTGTGGACCTCCACTTAATCTATTCAGCACCTTTCGATAAATGATTAGAATGTAAAAATATTACCATTTATCGCTTTGGAGGAATAAAAATGCAAAAATAGGAAATAGGAGAAAGATTAAACATTTATTTTTCCATTAAGAATAGAAGAAACCATTTTTTTATCAGGAAATTGTATAGTTTTTAAATAATGTTACATTTATGTATGTTGAATTTTTATGTTTTGAATCATTTTTATAATCCAGAATACTTCCCTTTTTTTTCTAAGTTCCTTTATGATTAATTAAATCGTGATACTCATAAGTATAATTAAATATTTTTGTCTAATATTTGTTATTTCATTCTTACAATAATTAATACTTTAAATGTAAATTGGAAATCATAACATTAAAAAAAAATCATAACAGATTTGTAATTATTAAGAGTTCTGCCAAGTTTTTAAACGAAATCCGGCCTAATGGACTAGAAAAATATAGATCTTTCAACTAGCCGAGTAGCTCAGAATGAAGCATGTCAGGTTTGTAGCCGAAAAGTCGCGGGCTTGATTCTCGATGGCTACACTTTTTTTCCTTTCTTTAGCAGTCTATTTATTGAAATATTATAATATTCAATTCCCTTTTGATTTTTTTAAATTATCCAAAAATAAACATTTCGAATGCTTTCTTTGATAGAAAAATTCGCTTTCTCGAATTTTTTCAGATAAAAATGTATATCCTTTTCGAAAAGGTTGATGTCCTTAGGATTCCTTCGAAATCGTGAAAATCCATTAAAATGTGTAGGAATCATTTGAAATTCCTTCAATATAAATTAAAATAAAATTTTTCATTAAATTGCTATAAAAAAACTCCTGTTAATAAAATGTAAAACTAACATACTTTTAAATATTATGTGTTCTATTTTTTTTATCGAATACCAGTTAAATGGACTAGAGGAAGGTTGCGGGCTGAATTCACGCTGCCTGCACTTTTTTCCAATTTTTTTTTGCATTTTATTGATTAAAATATTACAATAAGTAAGTTCCTTCTAGATTCGCTAGAAAATATTAAAAAATAAGCATTTAAAATGCTTTATTTGAACGAAAAACTCGCTTTTTCGAACCTTTTTTGCGAACAAAATTATTTACAATAAATTTAAAGAATAACGCCACTCTAGCGGTAGAAAAAAAAGCATAAAGTGCGAAATCTATTTATTTTAATATTGATATAAAATGGCGGCAACAGAGCCCGTCTTGAAAATCGTCTTTTTCTAAAAGACCTATACGGGAGGACGGTTATATCGTAAAGTATAAAACCTCGAACGAAAAACCAAGCAAATTTTAATCTATATACTGCTGACTGTTGGATAACGTAGGAATTTTTTTCAAACTAAATTTTGTAGAAATAGTGCACTTTTGACATTAAATCAAAAAACGACTACGTACTTCCATAGAGAATGTAATTATGAGGCTGCTGTCAATATTTCAAATTGATCAATGCAACCGTGTTAAAGTAATACGTCCTAGCTCCCAGTTTGGAAAAAGTTGTTTCGAGAAAAACACGTTTAAAGCTTTACGAGCACTTAAATCCCTTCAATTCTTTTTTATCTCTTATCTGCGACACTTGCATCATATATAGGCCCAACTGCATATTTTTCATGATCCTAAAGTATTGTGTAAGCCAGAACAAAAAAAAAATCGACTTTTCCAAAATCCCAAAGTGTGGTCTTACCGCTTAATGAATATTGTAATTTGGGTTTAAATTTTCATACAAACTTTATATTTTTGTATAATTAAAAAAATTGACTGGAGTTTAATATTTAAACATCTTAATTAATAAAACACAACAACAAACATTGGAAAAATGTAGCCCGCTAGAATTGATCACGCAGCCTTCCGAGCATAAACTCGACACTACCGCCCGAGTTACTTGGTCAGTTGGAAGATATATTTTTCTAGTCCATGAGACTAGCGGAAAAAATTTAAATTTGTTTTTCTAAAAACTGATACGTTCACAAAAAGAAAATTTTCACTATTCGTGGGAACATATTCTAGTTTTTAATAGAATAATTTTGTAGATGCAAAACAAACAATTGTGGTTTCAAATATCGTATATTTAAAGAGAAAATGGGATTTTTTTTCGAAAATATGGGGAAAAAGGGAAATTTTATTTAAAATTTTAAACTTTAACTAAAGCCTCGAAAGAGGTTACGATGCAATAGATTTTTACGTGACACACCTGGGATACTTGGCTATGTGTCATTATTGAAAAAGATGGATATATTCGCCAACCAACCGGTGTCTATCGTGCTTCCGATAAGATAAAAAAAAAATTATTGTCGCGAACGCCGCTGAGGTCGTTTATCAACTACCATAACCTGCACTGAAACTACTTAAAAATTGCATAAGAAGCCTTAAAAACAGAAGTCATTTTCGATGCAGAATATTTCCAGCGAGGCTATTTATATTCTTTTTTTTATACTCAAATGCCTCTAATGAAGCAGGAAATTTTAGACTTGAAGCCTAATGAGACGGAGAAAGCTATCAATCATTCTAGAATATTTTTTTTGAATAAGTTCTAATCACTTTTCTTAAGTGGTAACTATTATAAGAAGAAATACTTCTATTTTCCAACAAAAATGTGCATTTTTAAATTTTCCAAACGCCACACCCTAAATTGCTTTATTTTTGTGAAAAAATAATACCATACATTTTTTTAAAAAGAAATCGTTGAGAGGTTCTTCTAGGCTGTTTTTTAACTGAAAATTAATTTTTTTACTTTACGATTTTTGAAAAAAAAACAATTGAAGGCTAATTTTTTTAAACTAGAGAGAATTGATTATTTATTACGGAATTAGCCTTAGTTTTCATAAAAAAAGGTTTGAATATATTATTAGCCTCAGAATGCGAAAATTGCCTAAAATTGTTCCTGATTGTTTTTGCTTGAAATAATATGCACAGCATTTTTTCTGAAATGCAAAAAAAAAAAAAAAATATTCAACACAATGAATAAATATGTTGCAGAAAAAAATCTTTAATTTTAAAATACACCAAAAATACAAATTGTGTATAGATTGAAGATTCCTATTATACTTTAAAACGTATTTTTTAACTAAAATGGTCTAAAAGTGACTAATGTGCCAAGTGAATTCAAAGTGATTTGAGAGAAGTTCAAAAGAATTCAAATGAATTGGAAAAAGTCGCAAAAATTCTATTGAGTTTTATTTATTTTAGTAAAATGGGAGTGAATTTAGAAGAATTCATGGGAATTTCGGGAGACTTGGATGAAATTCATAATAATTTCAGACAATTGCATGAAATTTAAAAAATCAAAAAATTTCCATTGAATCAAGTAAAATTGGAAGTAAACAGAATTCAGGAAAAATTTAACAGAATTGAAGAGCAATGAAAAAATATTTTTTTAAATATGTAAAAAAACAATGAATTAAATAAAATTTGAGTGAATTTACAGGAATATAAGGGAAATGAGAAAAATTGTATGAAATTCATAAAAATTGAACTTGTATTTAATAAAATTCTAAAATAGTAATAAAATCCATTTGATTCATTAGGCTTGAAATCATTTTAGAAAAATTCAAAGGAATTTAAAATAATTTGATGCAATGCCTAATAATTCAAAGTGAGTTTAAAAGAATTCGGGAAGAATTCAGGGTGAATTCTAAATAAATCCAAATGAAGTTTCAAAATTTCATTAAAACTAAAGAGAATTTAGCAGAATTCAGGAGAATTCGATGAAATTGATATAAATATAAGATGAATTATAAATAATTCAAGTGAACGAAACAAAAATTTTTAAACCCAAAAACATTCCATTCAATTCAGATAAATGGGAATGAATAGAAAACCAAAAAGATCCGTTAAAATTAGTGGATTTCAAGGGAATTCCAAAAAGGCCATGGTGAATTCAATATAATTCAATAGTATTCAAAGGCCACTAAAGTGATATTTTCATTCAATAGTTATGTTTTCAAGTAAATTATAGATGCAACTAAATTTTTAAACAGGAAACTTTGAACTATAAATAACAACTAGAAAAATGCACAGCAAAGCATTGTAAGAGTAAGATTCAAGACCGCGTTCAATTCTTCACAAGTGCAATTTTTTAAAAAGATTTTTTTTTACTTTTTGCAAAATTTGGATCCATTTTTATTACGCTTGAGCAAAGCTGAATTAAAAAAAACTTTTACATTTTTCTTGTAAATTATAAACTGTAAATTGTAAATTAAAATAGAGAAACCTTTCAGGGAGGGGGAAACACGTGGACGGGGTGATCGTCACTTAACGGGGCGAGGCTTTTGCGCTGTCAGCCAAAATAAACAGAATGCCGCGAGTATAAATAAAGCTTTCGCTTCTCTACTCTCGTTCCTGTGGTCTTTTCAGCTTGTCTGTGGGAGTCAGCACGCAAGTTGTCACTGCCCTGCAGTGGAAAAATTACTTTTGAGACATCTGCATGAAAACAGTCAAGTTTGTTTGCCTTTCGATTAGGCCACAAATTTCTCTCTCTCTCTCTCTTCGGCTTTGCCATTCACAACTAGCTGACACTCGAAAAAAATGCCTACATTATTCCCTTGGAAAAGAAACTTATCAACGTAATTCAAACTATTGAAATCTTATTAAAATAAAATTTGATCCCATTGTTCCGATTTTTAAATGAATTTCCTGTCAGAAATCAGCGGCAATAAAGAAATCAGGAATAAACTTCGGGATTTCGAATCTCATCAACGTAATTAGTTTTCTTTTTTCTTATTTCAACTTTTAAACGTTATTGGTTTTTTCAGGCAATATGCAATGATTTGAGTATCATTGCCAGTTTTTTAATTTTCCTAAAATAAAAAAAAATGCATTTAAAGTAGAATGAAAAATGTTTCAGAGTCCTAAGCGATATTTTGTACACCTGCGGTTCGTCGGACACGTGACTAGTTTCGTTAATATTTTATTAGCATCCTTTTTCACGGGCTGTCACCTCCCCAATTTTGGGGCGTTTCGTCATGCAATTGCCCAAACGTTTTGCCACATTTTATTGCACTGGTGAATGAATGGCTTGGGGGACTGAAACGTGGCGCGGTTAGTCGCAAAATTCGTGCATCAGTGATGCAGTGTTCGCATTCACCCCCCCCC
>NC_046657.1:16708505-16726364 GCF_010883055.1 Belonocnema kinseyi | reverse complement strand
CCCATGACCCGACCGCCGAGAGCTATTCGTTACGACACGTATTTGTAGTTTAAAAAAAAGGAGCAGAATTCGTGATCGTAACAAAAGTTATTTTGTAAATTTAAACAAATTGTTGATGTTTGGTAGAAAGTAAATATTTATTAAACAGGATGTATACCAATTTTCGTTAAATTACCGGTTATTTCCTGGCTGTAAACATCAAAATATAATAAAAAATAAATTATTGTTGTTTTTGATACTCTAATTGTTAAACTTCATTTCGAATTAATTTCTATTCCCTCTGGCACCAGCGGTTAATTAATAATTATTTACTATATTTTTTATTAAAAGTCTTCATAAATCTAAGCTCGTTTGAAATCTTCACATTAAAAAAAAAATTATTTTGTAATCTTTTAGAAACTTCTTGAAATTTCTCAAACACCCTCAATTTATTCCTAGAATTTTGCTTTAAAAGATTTTCTATTATTTTTCGAAATTTTTTAAAATTTCTTTTTGGATTCATTTATCGAAATAGAAAATCATCATAAATTCTCCCTTGAATCTTAAAAGAACTATTTTATATTCTTGAAGTCTTTTAATATTCCTAAACCGATTCTAAAATTTATTCGAATCATCGAAAATCCACATATTGTTTTAAATCTTTAAAAATCTTCCCAAATTTTACATTGTTTTTTAAAAAGACAAATTTTTAATAAAAAAATCAAATTGTCAACCATAAAAGATTATTTTTATAACTGCAGTTGAATTTTTAATAAACAAAGATTAAATTTCTATGAAAAGCAGGGCCGTGGCCCCCCCGAAATTCCGCGAATCCTAACATTTTCCTATAGATGTGAAAAATATATAAACTATAACAACGTTCTGCCCCCTCCCCCCCGAACCAAATTTCTGGCTACGATCCTGATGAAAAGAGATAAAGTAAAAAAAAATTTAAAAGAGTAAAATGTTTACTTTTCAAGCCAAAAGATGAATTTCTTGCAAAACTGTTGAGTTTTTAATCCAAAATATTAATTTTTTAAACAAGAACATTATTTTTTTGTAATCAATAATTTTTATAAAATACGCGAATTTTTAAATAAAAAATATTCATTTTTCATTTTCAGATTAATCCTACACCAAACAATTGCACTTATAACCAAAAATGGAATATAAAATAGTTTAATAATAAATGATATCAATAATTGATAATAAAATAAAAATCGAATTTTTAACAAACTACGCTTAAATTAAATAAAAAAGAACGAATTTTTCACAAAACAGTTGAATCCTTAAAAAAAGAAAAATTAATTTTCAACCAAGCAATTGCATTTTTAACCAAAAAAGTGAAATTTATGAGACAAGAAGAATTTTGAAACACGTTTTAAACTGACTTCAATTATTCACACAATTTTGATGCTCTTTAAACAAAATATGAAATAGTTTCATTTTCACTTACAACAAAATGAATTTTCAACAGTAAAAAACGAAGTTTCAAACAAAATATTTAGATCTACATGTTGTTTAAGATTTTTAAAAACATTTTCAAATTTTTAATTATTTTCAAATATTCTTAAAACTTCGAAATATATCTTAAAATTACATGCATTTTTCCTAATTTTTTCTTATTTTTGTGAAATGAAAAAGTATTACTCTAAAATTTTCTACATTATTTTTCGAAATATTCAATGATCTACATTCTGTTCTCGATTTTGTTTTACCTGTTTTGAAATCCTGTCATGATTTCAATTATTTTCGAAACTTGAAAAAAATTCTAAAACTTCTAAATAACCCAATAAAATTAAAAAAATAATCTTAAAATCTTATTTTCCAAAAATTAAAAATGTGATTTACGGCTCGAATTTGTATTTCCAGTTAAGTCGCGGTATTATCTAAAAAATGAGGTATTTCCCAATATTTCCGGTTTACCCAATTATAAAACACCCTGTTGAAGGAAAAAAAAAAAGGAAAAACCGTTTAGCGTGGATACGAGGTATTTGTAAGGAATTCTCAAATTTCTCAGACATGACGTCTTTGGTGAATACAAAGCTTTCAGTAACCAAATTTGGCTTCTTTGAGTATGCGAGAAGCGACCCTCAATTTAGATCATTAATTGTGACTTAATAAGGGGACTTTGATCTACGGAGTTTCAGGCGCTCTTGATTATGAACTTAGGTGGCGAATTAGAAGATTTTAATATTCACAAAATGATGAAAATTGACAATTAGAAAAAATTTTTATTCCTTACATTTTAAGTGGAAATATTGAATTTTTTTTAGAAAAAAATGCATTTTCTACTAAAAAAAAGACGAACTTCAAACCAATATATAGATTTTCAACCAAAAAGTTTAATTTTCAGTTAAAAAAATTAATTTTCAACAAATAAAAAAACTTAAAAAAAAAATAGTTAAATTTTCAACTAAGGTGATGAAGAAGATTAATTCTTTAACCAAACAGAATAGTAAAATTTGCAGTTGAAAAAAAATTTTCAATTAAAAAAAGAACGAATTTTCTATTAAAAAGATCAATTTTCAAACTAAAATTGAAATTTTACATTTTTAATTAAAAATCCTAATTCTGAATACAAAAAAAACGAATTTTCAACAAAATAGTTCAATTTTTAAAAAGATGATCCTGCAACGAACAAACAACATTTTTACCCAAGTGGTTATTAATTTTCAACTGAACAAAAATTAATTTTCAACACAGTGGTTAAACTTTCAACCAAAGGGATGCAATCTTCAACTGGAATAGTTAAATTTTTAGTGCCAAAAAATAATCTTGAACAAAAAAAAGAAACAATTTTTTAAAATAAAATAATTAATCTTCATCAGAAAAATTATTTTAACAAAGTAGTTAAACCTTTCATTAAGTTGATCAATTAAAAAAAATTTTGAATTTTCAATGAACAATGACATAGCAGATATTTTAACCAAAATAGTTGAATCCTCAACCAAAGGACATTAATTTTCAAGCTAAGAAAATAAATTCGTAACCCAAAAATTACAAATTCAACCATAAAAGGCGAAATATCTACCAAAAAGGACAAATTTGAAACTAAAAAAGATCAATTTTCAAACCAAAAATGGAAAAGTTACATTTTTAGTAACAAAAATAGTAAACAAAAAATAAAAGAATTTGCAACCAAAAAGATGACATTTCAACGAAAACAATAAATGGTGAACAAAGTGGTTCAATTTTTATCCAAGTAATTTTATTTTCAATAAAAAAATCAATTTTTAACCAAAAATAAAATAGTAAAATTTTTAGTTAAGAAAATTAAATTTGAAAAAAAAAATCAACAGATAGTTGAATTTTAAACCATAGTGATACATTTTGAACCAAAAAAGATCATACAAAAATACAATAGTAAAAAGATCAGTTAAAAAATCAATTTAGAAAAAAGGAATTTTCAAGAACATAGTTCAATTGTGAACCAAAGTGATGAATTTTCTACTAAGTACATTAAATTTAAAATTAAAAAAGGTTAATTTTTTAAACGAAAAATTGAATAGTTAAATAAACAGTTTAAAAAATTCATTTTTAACCAAAGTGATATATTATCAATTAAAATGATGTACCTTTATCTGAAATAGTTGAATTTTAAAACAAGAAGATAAATCTTGTATAAAAAAGACATTTAAACAAAAAGGAATTTAAAAAGGTTTATAATGATAAATCTTTAACTAGAATAGTTGAATTTTTAACAACAAAAAAAAGATGAAGTTCAAATGAACTAAAGAAATTTTCAGCTAAAACAAAAATAATCACGAAAAATTGAATAATTTGTTTTAAATAGAAATATTAATAAAAAAATTCAAAAATTCGACAAAATAGTTAAATTTATCAAAGAAAAAGATGAATTTTGTATTCAAATGACGAATCTTCGCTAAAATAAATAAATATTTAACAAAAGATTTTCAGACTTACTTAAATAGTTAAATTCTAAACCAAAAAGGATGGATTCTTAACAAAAAATATGCTTTTTCTACTAGAAAAAAAGGTTTTCAACATAAAATTAAAGAGTAAAATTTTCAGTTAAGAATTTTTCTCCGCCAAGAAAATGAGTTTTAAACAAATCAGATGGACTATTCAAGTGAATTAGTTACATTTTAATTTGGAAAAATTAATCTTGAACTAAAAACAACGAATTTTAAACAAAATAGTTCCATATTTAAGCAAATGATGAATTTTCAATTCGATAAATCTTCAACGAAAAAATTAATTTTCAACAAATGAATTTGACTTCGAAGCAAAGTAGTTTAATTTCCAGCCAAAAAGATTTTAATTTCAAATAAAAGCAGTAGAATCTTAAACCAAAATAGACGATTTTCAAACTAAAAAATATTTTTCTGCCATAAGACAAAAAATGTCGAACAAATTCTGATATTATTAAACAAAAAGATTAACTTTTTAACAATAAGATTAATTATCAATAAAATATATAAGATTAATTGCCAATAAAATACATGAAGTTTAAACCAAAAATATGAATTTTTAACCAAACAATAACAATAAGGTTTTTCGTTCAAAAAATTAATTTCCAACAAACTAATACGAATTTTCCACTCAACAGTCAAATACAGTAACTCAAAGCGACTCTAGCGAATAAAAATTATTGTTATTTAATTTTAAATTAAAATTTTTTAAATTAAGCACATGCTTGAAGAAATTCCCTCCCTTAAGAAAAATTGCCTAACACTTCCAGATTTTTTCAAATATATAAAAATATCCTGACAATTTCAGGTTTTCCAGGTGAGTATATCCTATTATAGAGATATACTATATACAATATATTTGCCAATATTGTTTACTGTATATTTAATTGGACTAATTATTTCCAATTAATTTTGAATATAAACACATATTTCCAATATGGAATTTAAATAAAAATTAAAATACTCACGATTTCTGTTTTCGCTGTCGGCAGGCTTCATCTGGATTGGATGCACCATCTGAAAAAAATGTTCACTTCAAATATTTGTTGCTTTCTGTTAAAAAAAGAAATACTAGAATATTATATGGGCTCTCAATGCTGACAGAAAACTATGAAAGGAATTATCACATAATGGCTATTTGCCGAGCGATAACTAAATAGAAAAGTTCTAGACTACGAAATAGAAACAGGGAAAAAAATTTACATTTATATAAATTACAAATATAAAATGCAAAAAAATATAATTAAACTTAAGAAAATGGGGGACAAATGAAAAATCTCCGAAAATAAAATTCCCAAAATTGTAAAATTCCTGAAATAAAAAATTCTCGAATAATAAAATTCCCGATAGAGAATTGCCGAATTATATATAAAATACCCGAACTGAAAAATTCCTAAAGTTATTGTTTGAACTTAAAATAACAATAATTGCATAAAAATTAATTTTCTGTAGTTTTTTTTCTAATAGTACACACATTTTCAAACAAAATTTCGTATTTAGAAATATCCTTTTTCAAACTATTGTTATTTTAAATTAAAACAATAATTTTGTTAAAATTTAAAACATAAAAAAAATTGTTTCCTTTACTAAAAATATTTGATTATTGTATTTTTGATAAATAATTGATAGTTGATAAGAAAAGATTTCTTTAATTGTTTAAACATACGGTACTTGCATAATTTAGAAATTATATAATTCGGATATTTTATAATTCAGCAATTTTACAATTCGGGATTTTTATTCGGCAATTTCATAATTTCGGGAACTTCATTATTCGCAAATTTGCTAATTCGAAAAGTTTTCAGTGCCAAGAATTTTATTTCAGTCGTCCCTTATTAATCAGGAGTTTTTCAATTCGGGATTTTTATATTTCGGCAATTTTATAATTTCGGGAATTTTTAGTATTTGAGAATTTCACTGGGTGGGAAATTTTATTTTTCGGGACGTTTGAGTTACCCTGAAATTGCAGTGTCTATGTATACCAAAAAAATCCAGCTATTTGTACCGAAATTTCGGTACAATTAGTCCCCTTTTCAGTTCAATAATTTATCACAGGCAGTAATATAAATTAATTTTAATGGACTCTACACTTCAAATGAAAATCATGTCGTGTAACATACGAGTAAATTGTTTAAAAATGATTTTACTTCTCTTCAAGGAAGGAATGTGTTTTTTATGAGACATTATATTACGTCAATTCTGAGTCACCAAGGAATTCTTGAACATTTTCAACATATTCAAGATAAAATACAACTTTGTTTAGAAGAAATTTAAAAATATTTTATACTAGAATTTTTAAACAATTCTGCAAATTTAAAAAAATGGCCTTAAAATCTTCGGAATTCTTTTCAAAATAAAAAAAATAAAGTTGCAATTTTCCCAGGAATTTTAATAAATTTTTTTACTCTCTTGAAACCTTTTCAAATCTTTTTCAAACTTGTAGAAAATAATTTTAAAAGTTTTCACAACTATTTGAATGATCTCTTAAAATTCAGTTTTTTAAAATAAAAAATCATACAAAATTTTCCTCTTGAGAAGAATTTGAATTTTTGTTTCAAAATCTTTAAAAATCTTCACAAAACTTCTGAAGCTTCTAAATTTCTTAAAGATATTTAAAATCCTGCAAAATAACAAAAAACTGTATTAAAATCTTTCAGATTCTGTTCTAACATATTTTGAAATCTTCAAAACTTGAAATTAATCTTTTTAAATAACAACGTGAATTATTAAAACTTTGTTAATAAATTTTGTTGCCGGTACTGAAATTGTTTCTCAATATTAAAAAATTGTTCAGAATATACATTATCTGTTTATCAATAATGTCTAGAAAGATTTAGAAATACATTTTATCACGAAAAAATACAAATTTTGAATTTGTGATTTACAAAATAGACAGTGCATAGAA
This sequence comes from Belonocnema kinseyi, assembly GCF_010883055.1. Lineage (NCBI taxonomy): Eukaryota > Metazoa > Arthropoda > Insecta > Hymenoptera > Cynipidae > Belonocnema > Belonocnema kinseyi. The sequence goes on along the minus strand of NC_046657.1, from coordinate 16,719,545 downwards.
TTAGTAATCTTGATTAATAGATAAATCAATTTAATATCGCTTATTAAGAAAAGGCTTAATTGTGCATATTAGATATCTTCAATTACAATTTAAGAAATAATTATTTATTCAATATTTTAGATTGTCTTGGTAAATCGTATATTATGCATTGAAAATTGTACATTGCAAATTGTAGATTGTAAATTTTTCATTACGCAGTGCATATTTTACCTCGTAAATTTAACACTGTAAAGGGTACATGCCAAATTGCACATTGTTAATTTTACAATGGACATTGTAAATTTTATATTGTACACTGCGAATTTAAATTATAAATTGTAAATTGTACATTCTAGATTGTATATGGTAAATTGCCACTTTTACATTGTAAATTTTAGATTGTAAATTGTAAACTGTAAATGGTCATTGTAAATTGTACACTGCAAATTGTGCATTGCAAAATTTTAATTGTACATTGTAAATTTTATATTGTAAATTGTACACTGCAAATGACACATTTCAAACGTTATCTTGTAAGTTGCACATTTTACATTGTAAATTTTACATTGTACACTGAAAATTATTCATTGTGAAATGTATATAGCAGCAATACTAAACTTTCCTAAAATTTGCCATAAATTTTAACAATTACATAGGTCAAATAATCATTTGTAGGAGTATTCTCCCACGGGAGCAAAGCTTGCATAAGATCCCTATCGTGAGAGGAGGCTCATTACCTTCAGCGATATATCGAAGTGCTATTATATAATGAACAGGAGGGACAAGGACAGTATCAGAGAGTAGAGAGAAACGGCGATATGTTCATGATATCGATTGGAGATTATACGCACTAACGCTAAACGACCTGTCCTCGAGGACAATGAATTACACATGTTACGCCGTAGACCCGGAAATGCAACGAGCCAGAAGTCTTTGACGCCATAAATCCCCCAACGTGATTAACACACCGTTTCCACACGTTCCATACACAAATTTCATTTTTTAAATTGAATGAATTCAAACACTCCAAAAAATGCAAGAAAATCCCTCCTGACGACCAATTTCATCAATTCCAGCTTCAAAATACGAAATAAAAGATTAAATTTGGCCATTTCCCGAACAATCGAAACGAAATGACAAAAATCAGCAAGAAAGACAAAATTGTAAGATTGGCCGAGAACATGAAGGTAGGGAACTGGGTTCGATTCCCGACAATCGCAATTTTTTCACTTCCGACAAACAGCTATGTTTATTAACCTTGAGTAACTTAAGCTTAAAAAATGTTTAGAACCCGCTTTTAAAAATTATTTTGGTAATCTTTTTTTCGATACCGACTCTTTAGGAAAAATAAAGAAAGTCGTGTAGACGATTTCCAACCAGGCGAGAGAAAAAGGGGAAGAATAAGGAGAAGCCTCTGACAAATCTGGTCACTCGGCCGGAAAACTTTCAATTTCCGGATATATCGCCTCCCTGCAGCTTCGCTTTATATGGAACTCGTACTATTTATTGTTTTCGATTTCTTGAGGGAGGTTGAGAGAAAGATTTAGAAATTCCTATTTCGTTCTGCACCTTGGATAGCGCAACTCTCACTTAAATATAAATTTAAAATAGGGTGATACTGAAGGATAGATTTTTAATTTAAAAATTGCAAAAACGTTTCACGTTGCGCCTCCCCCCTACTCTTCTTTGACTTCTTCGGGAGGTCCGACAGAAGTGATAACTCTATATGATGTAAATTGAAATTGTTTTTTTCTTGAACTCTTTTAACATGAAAAATAGTTAAAATATTATCTGAATTAATGAGACGAATTGGGAGTAGGTTCGAAATGAATAAGTAATTATACTGAAAACAGTTAGTAGGTGTACGAACCACAAGCTTCAAGAAGAACACATGCCGCTATACACTGCTAATACTGTCAAAGTCTCAGTGTGAGTGTCAGAGCGAAGGATGGAGAGAAAGAGAGCTAGAAAGAGGGAGAACAGGGATAGAGGGAGAGAGAGACAGGCGAAAGCAAAAGAAGTGGAAGAAGCAAAGAAGAGATAGAGCGGAAGAGCTATTAAAAGAGTCAGCCAGTGGGAGAAGCGAAGGAGAGGTAGAAGAGAGGAAGCGTTAGACTGGAAGCGTTACCGTTACCTAGCTAACATTTTTTATATTAATTTTGATTTATTTTTAAGATTTAACGACCGTTTATAACTTATAATTTTTTCCAGAAATAAGTTTCAGTACTAAAAATGAATGTGTTTAACGAAGTGTCGAAGCCTGGAACAGCGACTGGTATTATAATTTGCCTCTTCCTTTTTAACGCTCCTTTGCCTCCTTCCTATCTCTCTGTTACGGATTCGTTACACGTAGAGGCGCGACGACGTGATGGTGAAAAAGTAGAAAGGGGGAAAATCCTACTCCACCTCCCCCTTCCCGCAGAGTGGATAGAGGGATCGCGTAAAAAATCTGCATAGATTTTTTTTATTCGTCCAGGGGGGGAAAGGGAGATTCGTCGGTCACGTACGCGAATAGACGGAAGTAGCGAGGGGTAGCTGTGGAATAATGTTGGATTCGCAATAGGCGAAAGCAGCGGATCAATTCTGTTCACACTTTCCTTTTCGTTCTCCGTCACACAAAATCCGCCTGGGAAATAGAAATGGCAAATAAAAGGAAAGTCGTGAAAAATCGAACCAAATTAGTTCAGAGTATAAAAATAAACTGAAGAGCTTGTTAAAATTTAGTAGTAATTTGCAATTTAAATGAAATAAAAATCTCCTGTTTCAAAAATCCAATTCCAATTCGGCCCTTTTTTCTAGAAAGCTGTCCAATCGTGAATGGCGATCCATTTTCAGTCAGTGTAGCCCTCTCTAGATCGTGTCAGTGTCGGGTGCTCGTTTTTCAGGGAAATGGGGCTCGATTTGAAAAATGCTGCAAAACTGCAGTTGGCAACACGCCCTCCGCCTGTTCCTTGAAAGTACCGGGTCATCCCCCTGATGACCCCGTGACTTTCCACTTTTTACTTCGAACGTCAACGAAATACTCAACCACCGCGATTTTTGCTCCGGATCGAGCCACCAGTATCTTCGCTTTTGCGTTTTATAGCCAAGTATTTTTCAGATACCGGATATCAGAGACAGCATTTCGCAAAAAAGCAGATGTCTAGCTTGAACCTTCAAATCTGTTTTTCTCCGGGTTACAGAAGATCATACATTAAACGAGAAAAGAGCTAAAGAGGAAACGAGATTAACTTGAAAAGTCTTCGTAACTAGAAAATATAGTTTGTTAAACTAAAATTTGTAAAAAGAACAAAACAAACGATATTCCACTCTTGTAAATTTTAAAGAGCTTTCTATTATCCAACATTTTGAATAAGTATAATTGAAACTCATCTAATATTACTCCCCGTGCAATTTGAAGGCAAAAATGTCTTTTGAAGAAATTTAATCGGATCGAGCGTTTGTTTTCTATAAGAAGGGTTTAAAGTTAATAGGCTATGCGACTATAAGAGTGGGGGAGCGCACCGATTGACGGAGCGCGGGCAGTAGGCGGAGGGTGATGAGTGGGGGAAGCGCGGAGATTTCAGCGTAGCGCAAAGAGTAGCCTACCCAACTCTCCGCAAGTATAAACCTCATTAAGTCAAAAATTACTAATCAGACCAAAATTTTTCAAGGAGACTTCCATGCCAGTCTTCTAATCGAAATACTGTTTTTTCCCTACTTTTTCTATTTTAAAATATTTGTTTTCACGACTTTTTTTATATAATTCTCCTTACATAACCGAACAGGTCTGCCAGTTACTCGTAACTCAGATCCTGACTTTAAAGCTGTTGAGGTACTTTCGATCTTCATCGCAAGAAGGAGATACATTTTCGATAATGTGCAGGAAATTTCCGAGCGCTGAATGGAAAGGGGATTTTTCTTGATGCTCGGAAATATTATCGAAAGCTCTTTGCAAAATTCCTTTAAAGAATTCCTTTCATAGGGGATTTCAATTCATCCGATCTATCGATTTATAAGGGTGGAAGTAGTTTGGCGTGCAAATATTTATTCAAGACTACTTGTCAGTACAAATTATGCATTAATAATTGTACAATTTGCAAATAAGTTAAAGTAAACTTTCATCAAATTTACATGTAACACAGTTGAAAATTTCAGAATGACCAAGGACTCTAATAATTTGAACCAACAGAAAAAAATCAGAAGTTAGATTTCTCAGAAATTTTTTTAAAATGTTTTAAGTCACGTCTCATTAAATAGAATTCAATTACTTTCCACCATTCAATTCTAAATCTTCAAAATTGAATAACTTTAAATTTTTAATCGTCAAAATAGAACTACATAATCCAAAAAGCGTTTAAAACACTGCATAATTTTCAACTAAAAAAATTCTTAATAAATAAGCCTTCATTTCAAACCCAAACAAAATTACATAAAAATTATAAATTACATACCATAAAAATGGAATCATTCATGTTTAAATAAAAAAGGTAAAATTTCGACAACAAATCAAATAGTTAAATTTTCAGTTGAAAGAATTAATTTTCAACGATAGATTAATTTTAAACTTAAATATCAAAATATTCTACTTAATTAGTTAAACTTTCACTTAAAAAAATTAATTTGCGACAAAATCGTTAAATTTTTAACCACAGCAATGAATTCTGAACGAAAAATATAATAGTTAATATATCAACCAAAAAGTATTTTACTTTAAATTAAAAGCAGTTAAATTTAATCAAAAAATAATTTTCCATAAAAGAGATTAATCCTCAACCAAAATAAATTAATTTTCAACCAAAGAGGTACATTTTGAAACACAAAAAAAAAGAATTTTATACCTAGTTAATTGAATTTTCAACCAAAAAGGTGAATTTTCATCAAAGAAGATTAATATTCCACCGTAGAAGACAAATTTTTAACAAAATACATCCCTTTTCTACTAAAAAAGATAAGTATACAAACAAAACTAGAATAATTAAATGTTTAGTTAGAAAAATAAATTTTGAAACAAAAAATGTTTGAATTGAATAGTTTAATTTACATCCAAAAAGATTAATTTTCTACTATAAAAGATGAAGTTTGAACAAAATACACGAATTTTCAACTGAGTAAACACTCTGTACAGTATTTAAATATTATATTTAAAAAATTGATTATTTAAATATCCTTTATTTTAACAGCTTTTAAATCACCTTTTGCGATTTTAAAAGGAATTTTACAGGATTTTCCCGTCACTAACTAGAAGTTTAAATCCAGTTCAATTTTCTTCTAAAAGAATCAAATGACTCGGGTACGAAAATCCGCTCGAGTTGGCTGCATTAAAGTAGATCAAAGAATCCAAGAAAGGAGTTCTTGATTTACGACTCGTTGTTCCTGGAGATGTCGAGGGTGACGAGAAGTAAGTCGATTGAGTGTCATTTTGTGAAGTTCCCGCAGAGAGAAATTCCTTCTTTTTTTTTTAATCGGCCAACATTAAGCCGTGCGCCCGCTTTTTTAAAAAATTAAAATGGATTCTAAATAGAAAAAGCTCCGCCTCAAAAAGAATACTAAAAAGAAGTTCCTATTGTTAACTTTTTGGAAACTTAATTTCAGTCAATACTTAAGAAATGTTCAAGGAATAGAGTTCACCCCATAGTTACAAGGAGATGGAGGAGGAGGATGAGGATGATGATGATGAGGAGGAGGATGATGATGATGAGGAGGAGGATGATGATGAGGAGGAGGATAATAATTATTATGAGGAGGAGTATGACGAGGACGATGATGCTGATGATAATGAGGAGGTGCAGAATGATAAGGAGAAGGAGGATGATCATCAGGATGGAGAGGAGGGTGATGATGAGTAAAATAAGGAGAAAGATAAGGGAAGAGGGGGTGAGAAGGAAGACCCTCAATGTGGACATAATGAACTTTTTTAAACGAGGATATGGGTCAGGCCAATTTCAAAGGCGTAGGGGCACGTAATATTGATGAGTTTGAGAAAATGCAATTTCGTTTTCAGGGAACCTTAGAAAATATGGGGGAGCCTTACCTTCTAGCAAAAAGGTCTTTTGCGTAATAGAACGTCTATGATTACTCCACCGAAAGAAAGTAACAGAGAATGATTAAATTAATAATAGTATATAATTTTTTTAAATAAAAACAATATTATCCAGTCTGTGCGATGTTTCGATCGTGTCAACTTAGAGCTGCAAAAGTCATTCCGTTGTAATTAGTCGCGATAAATTGAAAAAGTAAGTGTGAAATGGAACGCAATTTACCTTTTTCGTACCTCCCTTCAATTTAGTCGACCACTATAATCAAAACTGCTGTTAAATGACAAATTGTAAAAATGTACTACTTTTGCTTTACAAAAGGTAGATCTTTTCCACTCATTTGAAAAAGTCGGTTCTTTTAATTTTTTAATTTTCTAAAGTAAAATAAGAATAACTAAAACCACCTGTTTCTGGCAACCAAGGGGAAAATTTTCTAGAATATTTTGAAAATTGTAGATGATTCCTCAACACTGGAAAATAATTCTGTTCTTGACATTTTGCTAGTAAACTAAAATTTGTAAACTTTTTCAATCTTTTAAAGTACATTTAAAGACAATTAGTCTAATTTTAGAGAATTTACCTTTTTTTTAGGAAAACTGACTTATTTCAAAAGTTATTTGGAAGATTTAGAAGTTTTGAAAAGATTCGAAAATAATTTAAATCTTAAGATGTCAGAATATTTCAAACAAAATATAGATTTTTTAAATATTTCTAAAAAGAATGTAGAAGATTTTAAAGTAAAATTAGTCAATTTCGTGAGATGAAAAAAGTTTTAAAAAAAAATCATATATGTTTAAGAGGCATTTATAAAAATGCAAACGATTTTAAAGAAATTTTTCAATTGTATAGAATTAAAAATAAAATTATGAAAAATTCGCATCATTAAAAAAAACATAGAAGGTTCAGAAACTTATGCAGAATTTTCAAAAATTTTATGAAGAATTCGAATGATTTTAAAAGATATTTAAAGTTTTGAAAAAATAAAAAAATAATTTAAAATTGCGAAATATTTTTTAAAGTTTAAACCAAAATGTTAGCTTTTAAAGATTTCGCAAAAAAATTCGAAGCTTTTCAAAGTTTTCAAAGTTTTTAAGAAAACAAGAATATTCTTAAGATTCATGGGAAAATCATGAATAATTGTTTATTTTGAAAAACTAATTTTTGGAGAAAATATCAAAAGATTTTTAAAAATGTCAAAAAAATCTGGAAGATTTAAGGAACTTTTTTTATTTTGTAAGATTTTTCACAATTTTAGGAATAATTTGAGTCAGTTCAAGAGATGCTTCAAAATTCTTCTTGTGGTAAACTCAATTGTTTAGTTGAAAATTATTCCGAAAATGGATAGTTTTTTATTTTAAATTTCTATACTTTCAAATAATCTTTGTGGTTAAAAACTTAACAGCGTTATAGAAAATTCGTCTTTTTGGCTGAAAAATTCAACATTTTTTTTTTATATAAAATAAAAATCTTTTTTGGTTGAAATATCAACTACTTGGTTAAAAAGTTTAAGGGTAAAAAGTGAGAGGCAACGATGTCCCTTACTGCTAGGGTTTCAAATTTACTTTATTATTAGTACTTGCTTTAATTTTATTTCAAAGAAAAATCATCACTCGCAAGTTTGAGCGCGCCTAGGGCGTGCGACTGTTGGTTCTCGCGCTTCGCGCTCGAAGGTGTATTTGTCTCGCGCTTCGCGCTCGATTCTGCATTTGTCTCACCCTTTGCGCTCGGTCTTTGTATTTGCCCCACATTTGTGCACAGACCTATTAAGGTTAGCGAAACAAACATCGACAACTGTAATTTGGTGATTGTGAATTCTCCTTTGTTAAAACTTCTTCGGCTTTAACGAACACATTCTCATCAGGTATCTCGTGTTTCGCACTCGATTTTGTCCACAATGTTAACTTTTCTATATTATGTTTAACATTTCTGTATCAAACTTATAATACATTTATTCAGATTATTAAGCGATACAAAGTTTTCACATAAAACTAATGCCTTCTCATTATGATGAGAATATAATAATACATCATTTTTGTGCGACAAAAATTTGAATTTTCGATTTTTGAACAAAATTCAAAAAGTTGTTACGATAATCGTGTAGGCCTTTAAAAACTAATATTTTTCTTTTGTTGAATTTTTCTCATGTGCTGCGCTGATTGACATAGAATAGTCATTTTCGTTATCATTATTTTTTTAAAGTTTGGAAACGCTATAATTCTGGTAATTTTGTTGTTATCAAAAAACGTCATCAAATTGTTCATATTCTTGTGCACTATAAACAGCACTATATGAAAATTTCAAATCTTAAAAAAGTGGTCCTAAAAATCTTGAAAATGCTCCAAATTATTACATTTTTATTTCAAATAGCTGGCTAACGAAATCGTCCTTTCTTTTCATAGCCTTATAAAGTGTGTCAAAGGGAAATTCAATAAAATAATTACTTCAAATGTTAGTGTGTTTACAGACTACAACGACAACGACGATAATGACAAGGCCGATAGGCAGACGTCATCGTAATACCGGTTTCTTTGGGAATTAGGGATTCTCGAAAAGTGAAAATTTCAAGAAATTCGCGATAGTCAGTTTTCCCATAAAACAATACCTTCTTATTATGATGAGAATGCAATAATTCAGTATTTTTGTTTTATCAAAAGATGAATTTTCGATTTTTTAAAATTATAACACCTGTTATGATGACCTTGTAAGTTTTTCAAAAAGTAACGTTTTCCTTTTCTTACCTTTTTTTATATCGTGCGTTGATTGGTTTAGAATTTTAATTTTAATTTTGTATTATGAAAAAGCTATAACTGTGATTATTTTCTTGTTATCAAAAAAATCCATCAAGATAAATTGTTGACATTTTCGTGTGCTATAAATAGCCGTACGTGGAATTTTAAAATCTTTGGCCCCTAAACCTGTGTGATAAAGCCCAATCCGATTCAATTAGTCGGTCCAAAGACATCCAGTATACATACGACAACGACAGACAGATACCAACCTGAAAACTTTTTGTTCCTTCTGAGGAAATCTCAAAACGTCGATATTTGATGGAATCCGCGAAAGTCATTTTTCATACAAAACCAATATCTTCTCATCATAGTGTGAATGTAAAAAGCGCGTGTCCTACGAAAGAAATGTGAAAATCCAAATTTTAGATCTTATTTAGGCAAACCATTTTTTTTATTACACATTTTACTGTACCGAGTACCGTCTTCCACACATTTAGTTTGTTTATTTTTTCACAACTTGTGTCAAAGAGTGATTCATTATGAATTTGTAGTTTTTTCCAGTGCGTGTAATTTGAGCTTTTTCATTTTTTTCGTATCTTGCATAATTTAACCAAAAAATTGAATTTGTGGATTTTTTATTTTTTTTTTGGTAGAATCAAATTTGGAATTTTCAACTTTTTGTCGAAATTAAAAAAGTTGTTATCATAATCCTGTAGGGCCTTCAAAAAGCAAAGTTTTCCTTCTTTTGACATAGAATTTTTAAATCTTGAAAAAATGTATCAAAAATTTTTGGTAGGGTCAAATTTGGAATTTTCAACTTTTCGATCAAATTAAAAAAATCGTTATCATGATCTTTTAGGGATTTCGAAAATCAACGTTTTTCTTCTCTTGACTTTTTTTCGTATCATGCGTTGTTTGGCATAAAATGTTCATTTTAGATTTTTTTTTTGATTTTGAAAATGCCCTAACTATGATAATTTTCTATTTATAGAAAAAAGTCATAGGGATAAATTGTTTGAGTTTTCGAGTACTATGAACAACCGTACATAGAATTTTTAAATCTTGAAAAAATGTGGTATCAAAATTTTTTGGTAGGATCAAATTTGGAATGTTCAACTTTTCGATCAAATTAAAAAAATTGTTATCATGATCTTTCAGGGATTTCGAAAAGCAACGTTTTTCTTCTCTTCACTTTTTTTCGTATCATGCGTTGTTTGGCTTAAAATGTTCATTTTATTTTTTATTTTTATTTTGAAAATGCCCTAACTATGATAATTTTCTATTTATAGAAAAAAGTCATTAGGATAAATTATTGGAGTTTTTGAGTACTATGTACAACCGTACATAGAATTTTTAAATCTTGAAAAAAAGTGGTCTAAAAAATATTCAAAATGTGCCCACTTTTTGAATTTTTATCCAAAGTGGCTGGCTAACGAACTTGACCTTTAGTTTAGGACACTAAACAAGTGTGCCACAGGGCAATCTAATAGATTAATTTTTTTAAAAGTTATCGTGTTTACAGACAGACAGACATACAGACATACAGACAGACACATTCGTAAATACCTGTTTTTCGGTTTCAGAGGGTCTCAAAACGTGGACATTTCACAAGAACTGGGGGGGGGGGGGGGCAAATTTTACACAAATCTAATAGCTTCTCTGATGAGAATGTAAAAAGGATCAAGGGATTTTTCAAGTTTAGTGGCTAAGGGCGTGAGTGGAGGCTGTGATCCTTGATATAAAAAAATAGAAAATTCTCTGGCGAGACGAAATTTAGGCAGTTTAAAAAGAAAAATGCTGAATTTTCGTTACCCGGTGAAGGGGTGGATTAATGTACTTAGTGACACGAAAAGGGACACTCATGGATCAAAAAAGGTGCAGTCATCGTTACTACGAATCACGGCTTCTCGGATCACGATCCATTCTGTCGTTTGGACCGTCGACCATTATTTTCAAGCGTTAATGACATCCATTATTTTTTGTTGCGTCCGCATCGAGACGGCAAAAGGCAAAAGGGAAGTTCGTTAGCAAGGAAAAACGAATGGTGTCATACGCGAAATTGAAACTCAGATTATCAACATTTTAGTGAGTCGTCATTTCATTATTTATTTTTATTAACTAGCAGTAAATGCATGGGTGGGTCTGAAATATTATTTGGATTGATTCTCGGAAAGAACGAAAAGCTTTTTTTCGTTTAAGCGCTATTTTAAAGTTATTTCGAAATAAAGTAAATACAAGAATTCACGGAAAAGATGTTTCGCAGACATTTCATAGAACTTAAAAACCTTTAAAAAATAAGAAATTATTTATTGTAT
>NC_046657.1:16705826-16708405 GCF_010883055.1 Belonocnema kinseyi | reverse complement strand
GGAGAGGGAGGAGAAGTAGAAGGAGAAGGAGAAGGAGAAGGAAAATTGGAAGGGAGGACATCTTGGAATTCAATTTATTTTTGAACTGGAAATGGGGAGTTTTGTTTTCAAATTATTTAATTTAGTGCTTTTAAGATTTCTACTGAATTGAAGGAGGACAAATTTCTGTAATTGTTACGTTTTTCTTAAGAGAACAAGGGGAAAATTTGGTATAATCCATTTTTTTTCTGAATTGGAAAAGTGGAATTCTTTATTTATAAGATTTGCATTGGGTTGTAAGGGAGACATTTTTTGTTTTTACTTTTTTTCCGAATTGACAGAGGGAATCGTTCAGTTAATTTTTTAAAAAGCTTTAATACTTAAAAATCAGTGATCAATCATTTCCAAATAACTGGAACTACTCCATGTTGAAGGCAATTTTATAAGATATCAATCTGACAACGAGAAGGGGGAGGAGGAGGAGGAGGCGGAGGAGAAGGTGTTGGAGCGAAGAGGAGGGAGGAGGAGGAGCAGCTTTAATGCGGACAGAATAAATGAATCGTAGATTATTATAAACAATGAGTAATAATTGATAATTCGAATTTAAAAACTATTTTTCAAAAATAGGGGAACAGGAAGGTTGAAAAACAATGAGCGTTATTTAAAACGAAGATTTGGGTCAGGCATTTCGTTTCACCGAGCCGTCAACGTACCGATGTCCTCACTTCGAATTCGTTGAATGATTTATTTTCGGTTCCTCAATCCTTAGGTGCTTGCGAACCTAAGAAGGTTACGTGACCAAAAACGCTAGGCCCTCTCGCCAAATCACTCTTCCCTTTTAAAACAGTACTATTTTAAATTTAGATTTCACGTAGGGGTTTTTATTTCATTTTATACTAGCAAGAAGCAAATGCACAATTTTAACATCGATTATTAAGCAAAGTTTTAAATATTAAAAATCCCTCACATTTTTGAAACAATAGTTTATAACTTCGAATTGAAAACGCTTGCAATTAAAAAAAAAAAACTAAACGATTTGGAATTGACAGCGTTCCAAATGAAACAATTTTATGCCTGGGAAAAATGTTAAAAAGGGACGATATTTCGAAAACTATTTAATGGATATTGAAATTGTATAATTTCTAAATAGAAGCATTCAAATTGTATTATTTATAATTTAGAGAATTTAAAAATGAAAAGTTTACTAGTCCAATAATTCTAAATAAAAAGCGATTCAAATTTGATAAATTGACGTTGAAAATGCAATTGAATGTTTTGAAGTCAAAACTTCTGAATTTCTAGAATTTTAAAATTTAATAACATAAAAAAATAATTTAATTATTACCTGGCTCGCAGTTAAAAGTGGGCAACAATTTAAATATTTTCGAAAAAACCTCACTTTCTAGCATTATGCAAAGAGAATATTATTATGGGGGCGATATTTGAAAAATAATTATTCAGTTGCATTCTACAGCTAATTGGGAAGAGAAAATTTGAGTTTCAAATCGATTTACTTAATATTGACGATTATGAAAAAAGTTTGCAAAAACGTATTTTTTTTCTTATGGGAAATACCTGTTAAACTTCGTGGGGACAGCTGAACCTCTAAATATAATTTAAAAAATCCGTCCGCTTCGCGGGCACATTCTCATGGCGAGCTGCGCGCGCGGCTCGCAAGTTTGAGCGTGCCCAGGGCGCGCGACTGTTTGTTCTCACGCTACGCGCTCAGTCTTTGTATATTCCAGATATTCTCAGATTTTTTTCAACTAAAAGTCAAAACATCGACAACAGTAATTTGGTGATAGTGACTTTTTTTTGTTAAAGCTCCTTCGGCTTTAACGCATACATTCTCATCGCGTATCTCGTGTTTCGCACTCGAATTTGTATCTGAACTTGTATATCACTTCCATAAATGTATATTATTACAATTCATAACATGCATTGATATTAAAACAGACGTAGTTTCATTGTCTCTTTTTAAAAAAATACGCATTCTTAAAAAAAGTTTGTTATTAAACATTTTACTGCAACTTCTGCCAGTTTTAAAAAAACTGAATTTACTCATTTCCAATTTTATTTTTACGATTTAAACGTACAAAATACGTTCGAAATATCAGTCTTACCTTTTTTCAACTTCTAAATTAAATCCCTACCTCAGTGACCCACAAAACTTCGATTAACGAGGGTTGGGTGGCGGGGGTGGGGGGCGGTTAGTTTCAACCAAGAGTCATAGCTGGTTAGTGCTTTATTCTGAGAAGTTCAACCAACCTTCAGCAACATTGTGTTAGATGGGAGTTCATATGATCTCATTTTGACATTCCCGGCCCACAGTGGGAAAAAAATGACATTTTTGGTTCAAAATAACGTACAGCCGACAAATATTGAGCGATTTGAAAAAACTAAATTTTAAAAAAGCTGTTAAGATTTGTAAGAGAGTTGTCGAGCCTGATTTTTCAATTAGGTTTTCATTTTTTATAAATAAACAAACAAATATGACGAAAAAATGGCCATTTGATCTATTTGACGTTCACACTGCTCGTCAATAACAGGAAAAGTGTTGAAATCGTCTAAGTTTCATAAACTAATATTAGCTAAAGATG
>NC_046657.1:16698739-16705726 GCF_010883055.1 Belonocnema kinseyi | reverse complement strand
ACTAATTATTAAACAACTAAATTTTTAATAAACAAAATATTTGTTGAAAAAATGTTATCATACGTTTTTTTTAGTTATATTGCGAGACATTTTATGAACAAATGCAGTATTCAGGCATTTTTTGACAGAAATATTCGTTTTTTTTATGTCAATTTTTTCCAATTCGGAAATTTATGATAATTTTAGCAAAATTCATAAATCTTTTATTAATCTTATGATTTTTTTAAACAAATTTAATAAACAAATGCATTATTCGGGCATTTGTCGGCAGAAAAATTGGGTTTTTTCAATGTCAGTCTCTTCGGATGGGAACTTGATTGGAATTTCAGTAACATTCATCATAAATTGATAAATTTTATTGTTTATTTTAACAAATTTGATGAACAAATGCATTAATCAGGCATTTGTCTACAGAAAAATTCGTTTTTTTTCTGTGTCATCAGTTTTATTTAGGATATCGAAAAAAATAAATTTTCCATCGACAGATGCTCGAATAATGCATTTTTTTTATTAATTTTTGTTTTGAAAAAATATAAAATTTATCACCCGTGAATTTCGCGGAATTCATCATGAACTTCCCAATTAAAATGCCTGAAATCGAAAAAAAAAAGAATTTTTCTGTCCACAGATGCCCGAATAATGCATTTGTTTGTTGAATTTGTTTTTAAAAATCTTAAAATGTGTCAACTCATCATGAATGTTACCGAATTTATTATGAAGATCCCAATTAAAAGTCTAAAATCGAAACAAAAAAGAATTGTTCCGTCGATAGATGCCCCAATAATGCATTTTTTCATTAAATTTGTTTTTAAAAAATCATAAAATTGATCAAAAAATTATGAATTTTGCCGAAATTGTCATGAAGTTCCCAACTGAAAAGACAGCCAGTGAAGAAAAACCGAATTTTTCTGCAAACAAACGACCAAATAATGCATTTTTTATTAAATTTGTTTAAAAAATCATAAAATTATTCAAAAACTTATGAATTTTGCTAAAATTATCATAAATTTCCGCATTGGAAAAAATTGACATAGAAAAAAACGAATATTTCTGTCGAAAAATGCCTGATCACTGCATTTGTACATTAAATTTGTTTATAATGTAAACAACTATAATCAGAAAAGAAGTTTTTTTACATAATATTGTTTCGATTCCAATTTCTTGTAACAGAACTTGAAAAAATGTGTATTTATAGAAAATCGTAGACAAAAATTTTCCAACACATAATTTGTTGATAAAAAAATTTTTTTGTATATTGTCTAATATTAAAATATCCTTAACTAATCCTATTTTATGCAACTTAAGCGATTTCAACCATTATCCTGTTATTGACGAACACCGGGAACGTTAAATAGAAAAAGGCCATTTTCTCGTCATATTTGTTTATTTATAAAAAAATTGAAAACCTAATTCAAAAATCAGGCTGCACAACTCTCTTAGATATCTTTATTAGCTTTCTTTACAATTTTTGCGTCGAAATCGGTGAAGATTTGTGGGCTTAAAATGTTGATTCTCGTGTTTTTGGAATTTTGTAAATGCTATAACTCTGATAAATTATGGTTTTATAAAAAAAATAATTAGGATAAATTGTTCGCCTGATTGAATACTGTAAATATTCGTGCAGACAATTTTTAAATTAAAAAAAAGTGTTCTGAAAAATTTACAAAATATGCTCACTTTTTGAATTTTCACCCAAAATGATTGGCTAACGAACTTGACCTTTATTTTAGGACACTAAAAGATTATATCAAAGGCCAATCCAATCTGTTAATTCTTTCGAAAGTTATCGTGCTTACAAACTGAAAATCACAGTCAGACGCATTTGTAAAAAACTGTTTTTCGGTCTTAAAACGTGGACATTTGACCAAAACGAGGGGGGGGGGGTCAAATTTTACACAAATCTAATACCTTCTCTTGATAAGAATGTGAAAAACGTATTTTCAACAAAACATAATGGCATAATCTGAAGTTGTTCAAAATTGTAAGTTTAATTTATGAAGTCTAATGATTTTCTATTAAGTTTTCAATTAATAAAAAAACCAGACAATTTCGTAAGTTTAAAATGGAAACCAAGCAATTTATAATATTATCATACATATTAATACATGAAAATTTGTAATTTTGAAAGACTTATTCGTGAAACTATCCTGACATTCTTAATATTTTTATTTTAACAATCAACAGCAATATTGTGAAATTTTAAAATAATTAAAATCCTAAAATTATAAGAGAAGTATCAATGAAGGGGTCAAACAATAATCAAATACAGAAAATGGGAATAATGTAAAGCAGAGACAATGTCTCGGATTTCTGTCCGATTTGAAATTCAAATTCCGGTCATGGCTCTCCTTTTGAAACATTCAGTCCCTCAAACCATTACTTCGAGTGATTTCATTTCGTATTTCGTATAATATAATGAATCGTATTTACGGAAAGAGGGTTTGCAGATTTATGCGTCATTAATTATGCATTTAGTTCTTGTTTTTATTTCAGTATTATAATTTTGTAATTGTCGCTACATTAAAGTATTGTGATCATTACTATACTACACTGTAGTTATTAAAAGATTAGAGTACTGATTTTGAAATTGGTAATAGAGATTAGCTAAGGTCATGTCTCAAGAATATTCTGATGGGTCTAGATGCTAATAAATTGAGTGTTTGATCTTGGGAGAATGTAATTTCGGTTCGACAGTCCGCCTTGCAAATTCCTACAATCGAGTTAAGATACTGACGGGAATACAAGAAGGAACGTGTCAAACGAAATTGGAATGTACTAAGATTCCTTTCGATGAATCTAATCCTGGCTCGTTTTCACTTAGACTGTTGGAATTTAGAGTACTTTTAATTTCTTGAATTCTTTAGCCGAGAAAATTATTCTGTACAATCTAGATTTAAAACTAGATAAAAAGTATCCCATAAATATTATTAACATTTATTATAATAATTTATCAATTTAAATTTACTTTGGTAAAGTAGTAACGGGAAGTGATTGGGAGAGAAGCGGGAGAAATTTGTGGAGCTGATACAGAACGAGTGGATCCAACACGCTACGAGTTCGTAACAATGCGTAATATTATTAAAGCACAGTGAGATGCGAGGAATTCGAGTAATGTATTCGCCACGGGGAAAAATGAAACGATAAAAGGCAGCTCGACAACGAGATCAAAAATATGAGGGACTCGAAACATGCTTCTACATAGACGGAATTTAGAACCAGCATTCATCCAAGATTTAATAAACTTGATTATGGATTCGAAATACTTCACCAATAGCCTTCAATTATTTACAGTTTTGAATAAATAGAATTAAAAATTACCTAATCTTATTCTCCGTGAAATTTAAAAGAAAAAGTCTTTGGAACAAATTTAATCGGATAAGACATTTGCCTTCTAGAGCTGCTTAAAGATAATAGGCTACGCGGCTAAGTGAGTGGAGGGAGTGCACCGATTGGCGGATTCAAGTAAGTGGGCGGAGAACGGGGAGTGGGGGAAGAGTTCAAGAGTCTAGTGTAGCGCGGAGAGCAGCCTGCCCAACACTCTCTGCAACTTTAAACCCCTTTTCTTTAAAAAGTACTTACTTGACAAGAATTTTTTAAAGAAATTTTTGATTCAGTTTCTCAATCCCCATTCTTTCACATAAAATGATCTAGATCCGACTACTTTTGCCCCTCTCGATAATCAAATAAAAATTGTAACCATGATTGTTTGAATGTCGAAATTTCGCCGTCCACTCGAAAACTACTGAATAGCCAAGACGAAATTGATACTCGCTGGACCCGATAGAGCAAAATGCAGGTGAAATTCTGGCGTGGCGCTTCTCATAGGATAAATCTGCTGTCGAGGACCTTGGCGAACTCGAGTCATTTCTCTGGGCCAACGCACAGCTCTCGAGTCGACGCCACTCGTAGAAACGAAATCCGATACGAGAGAAGCTAAACTCCTTCAAATGCACAGGCTCCGTAAGCTTTCCTCCTCCACCCGCTCCCCACGACCACATTTCTCCCAGCAGCTTATCCAGTCAACCCTTTCATTGCAAAAACCTCATTTCGAGATTCAATCTTTTTTTCATTCAAGAGTGTTTCTCACAAATATACCCCCACCTACCTCACGACCACCCACCCTTCCCAGGAGTCTTTCGCGGTCTTTCCCAGTTCATGCACGATTCCGGGACGTTACCGACCAATCAGCAGGCCCCTCAGGATTCCAGGTGGTATTCATTTTCGAGGACGTTGTCGGAGCTCTGAGGAAAAAAGGTAGTAACTCGATAGCACTGAGGTTTGAAATTCCACTACATTCGTTATAAGAAGGACAGAAACGTTGAGATTTTTTACGGAGCAGTGGGTGGGCGGAGGGGGGGGGGATTCAGAGGGCTTGTCTGAGGGTTGGGTGATGACGTTTAAAAGAAGGGTGCTTAAATCTTCTATACCGTTTGTTCCTGCATCGAATTTACCTTCAGAATTGTACTCTTCTTCAGTTTTGAATAAATAATTGGTTGTGTATTCGTAACTCGAGTTCTGAAGCTTGATTGCATAATTTATTTTACATTAACGAATAACGAGATTTTAAAGTCCTTCGCGGGGTTGGATAATTACTGAAGTTTGATATTGAAAAATTAATTTCATTGGAGGAGAAAATTAGATTGGAGGAAGAGACGAATGTCAAGATGTGTATTTTTCCATTAGCATTAAAAGAGGTTATTTTAGTTGTCAAAGCTGACCCTCATGTGAATGAAATGCAAGAGATTTTATTTTACCATTTAATTTAATTAATAAAATATTTCAGGATACGTTGAAAATTTAATGAACTCGGTAAGGTGCTCAACACGGGAAATAAAATTATTGAACTTCGTTTCCTGAAGTGACGCGACGCTTTAGTAACTGAGTTTCATGAATATTATAATATTTGAATCTAGAAATAAAACTAGAATTGATTCAAAATGTTTCTGTCATAATTAGCCGACTTCATTATCTATGGATGCTTTTGTTATAATAAACAAAAATTTGAATTATAATATTTTCAAATCTCGATTGATATAAAATTAGTATTAATTACTATTCAAATAGCGCTTATTACAAGTTCCTTACTTTGATTGTCTAATTATCAAATGTAATTATATGCTTCAACTTAGACTATTAAAAAAATAAACAAGAATTATAAAGTAAAATAAATATTAAAAAAGGTATATCGGGTTTCATATCGTTTTAATTTAATTTTAATCGAATTTCGGTAAGCGGTAACTTTCATTTTAATATAATATTTCAACACAGTAGGAATTAGAAGCAAAGAAACAAATTAATAAGTTAATGCGGTATTTTATATCGTAATAAAATATTCTTAAAAGGCACTCTGTAATAAAAAATCTTAAATATTGATAATTTTCAAGATCAACGGACACTTTTTCAATTATAAACTTTAACTTTAAACTTCCATTTTTAAACTTAAAATTTACACCATTTTTCATTTTATATTTTCAAAATTAAAAACTGCAATTTTAAAGATTTTCAATTAAAAGTTCTGCAATTCTGAAGACTTAAAATGAAAAATTCTTGTATTTTGAAAATTTTAAATTACGGATAATTCAAGGTTTATGATTTATATTTCAATTCTTTAAATTATTATAATTTTGAAAATCAAAAGTCAAATTTGTTTTATAAATAAAAATTGTTCAATTATTATGATTTTGAAGATCATAAGTAAATACATTTTTTTTTAATATTCCAAGTCGAACAAATTTCAAAGAAAAATCAACCAATTTACTGATTTTTTCATCTTCAAAACTTGCATAATTTTTTATTGTAAATTGTAAATATTAAAAAGTCTTCAGTTTTTAAGATTTTCAATTCAAAGTTCTACAATTTTAAAGAGTAACAATAGAAAACTCTTGAATTGTGAAAATTTATCTTTTTTTAATAGTTCAATTTAATTTAATTAAAACTATAAAGAATTAAACTGTGCGATATAAAAAAGCAAGAGACAAAAGCACACACAAAATAGGGCAAGTGAAGGAATATATTTGTAGATTATTATATATAATAACTGTTAAATAAATATCAATTAGAGCGAATAATTATTAAATTAATTTACAGTAACTAATTATTAAATTAAAGCTAAAAAAATTTAAATGTCGATTAATTTAAAGAAATTAATTAATAAATAAACCCTTGTGTAGCAATTAATTAATAAATTAAAACCAAAAATTAAAAGATTTCTAAAGATTCTCAAAAGGAATAAAAAGGGACAAGATTAGACAAAAATAGACCGAGTTAATGAATGAAGATTTTTATACATGCTTATTTTTTCTGAAAATAAATTAGAGCGAATAATTATAAAATTAATTTATAGCAATTCATTATGAAATAAAACCTAACAATTAAAAAATTTCAATTAATTTATAGAAATTAAAAACTAAATCAAACTTATTAGAATTCCAAATATTTTAGTTCCACCTAATTCATTGCAATTTATTATTAAATCAAATCTAAAAATTAAACAAATCTAAAAAATCCTAATTCCAATTAATTTATAGCAATTAATTATTAAATCACAGCTAAAAATACTAAATTCCTATTATTTATAGCAATTCATTATCAAATCTAAAAACTCAAAAGTTCTTCAAAATAACCAAAAGCAATCAAGAAACATGAAACAAAAAAGAAACAAAGAGAATTAATGAATTTGAAGATAATTATATATAATTATTGTCAAATAAATATCAATTAGAGAAGAATTATTAAATAATTTATAGCAGTTAATTATTAAAGCAAGTCTAAGATTAAAAAATGTAAAATTACAATTAACTTAAAAGCAATTATTGGTTGAACAACATCGAAAAATTCCAAATTTAAATATTTATAGCAATTAATTACTCAATGAAACATAAAAATTACAACATCCAATTAGTTTATAGGAATTAATAAAAAAAATTAAAACAAAAATTTGAGAAATTCTGAATATTCCTAAAAGTAAACAAGAGAAAAAATCACAAA
>NC_046657.1:16688874-16698639 GCF_010883055.1 Belonocnema kinseyi | reverse complement strand
TATTTTCAAATAAATATCAATCAGAGCGAATGGTGATTAAATTAATTATTCAATCAAATCGGCATTTTAAAAAATTCCAAATTTCAATTAATTTAAAGCAAGTAGTTCTTAAAGCAAACTTAAAAATTTTAAAATTCTAAACAATGTGTAGCAATTAATTACTAAATCAAATCTACAAATTAAACAATTCCGAATTAAAGATAATTTAGAGCCATCAATTATTTAATCAAATATAAAAATTCAAAAATTTCCAAAAGCAATCAAGAGACAAAAGCATACACAAAAGGGACAAAGTGAATCAATTAATTTAAAGATTATTATATCAAATTATTTTAAAATAAATGTATATTAGCGCAAATAATTATTAAATTAATTTGTAGCAATTTATTATTTTTAAAAAAACCTACAAATTCGTGAAATATGCCAATAATAAATAAAAAATAATATGATATTAAATTTTTGTTTAAGTTAGGCTTTATTCATTTTCTAAATTTCACAAGATAGAATAACTTTTTGTCTTGGAACTATGTCAATTCTACCTTACTGCAGTCTCGCCGACAGTAATTTGTGCGGCGATAAATAACCAGAGCTTAAGACAGTGGCGTCGTCAAGCGGATGTTCACTAAAGCTCCTAGCTTTGCGACAGAACTCAACGGATTAGTTAGGGAATCCCATTTCTCAATCTTGAAAAAAATTCAACTTTTCGATAATATAATATGAAAATTAATCTCATTTGAAAATAATCATTTTTATTTCAACAAATTTAAAACATTATTTGTAATATATAACAGGCTTCACAGAGTTTAATTTATTTTTTAGGTTTATTTGTTTATTTAGTTTTAAGGTTCTATAAATATAATCTTCCGAAGAGTCTCGAGAAAATTTAAAAATATTTTTGAAAATTTCAGACATTTCCAATCAAAATGTGCACAAAATAGTTAAATCGTCAAGAAAAAAGAGAAATTTTCAAGCAGCTGTATTTTTAACCAAAGAACATTCAATGATTTCCAAAGGACGAATTTTCTACAAACATTTGTTTATTTTTTAACCCGAAAATATGAGTTTTTAACAAAAAAGTTAATTTTCAACAAAATAATTAAATTTTTAACCAAATACGTGAATTTTCTATCAAGAAGATTACTTTTCTACGAAAAATTACTTTTTAAAAAAATAGTTCGATCTTTAATTAAGCACCTAAATTTTCAACCAAAGAAGATGAATTCTCAACGAAAAATATAATAGTTAATAATCAAACTAAGTAACTAACAAGTTTTTTTTCATTTTAAACCAGAAAGATTCAAATTAATCCAAAAAACGAATTTTTAATCCAACAAAAAATTAAGCATTTTCCAAAAGACGAATTTTCTAACAAAAATGTAGCTTTTTACCCGAAAATATTAATTTTTTACAAAAAAAGTTCATTTTCAACCAAATACAAGAATTATCTATCAAAAAGATATTTTTTCTACCAAAAAAAGACAACTTTTACTTAAAATGATGAATCTTCGAACAAAAAAATTATTTTTAGATAAAGCAGTTCAACTTTCAATGAAGTAGTTGTATTTCAAACAAGTAATATGAATTCTCAACAAAAAATCTAATAGTTAATATTTCATTCCAAAAATATTTTATTTTTAAACTAAGAAAGATTGAATTAAAAAAATGCAGCAACATATTTGAGTACTCCACAAAAAAAGATGAATTTTTACACAAAAAGATTAATTCCCTGCCAAAAAAGATAAATTTTCAACAAAAGAGATGAATTTTTAACTAAAATGATAAATCTTTGTCCAAAGTTAAATTTGAATTCAAAATAACTGATTTTCAACCATAAAAAAAGAAAAAAAATAGTTACATTTTTTAATAAAAATGTGAATTTACAATGAAGTGCATGCATTTTTCACAAAAATTTGAAATTTTAAGCTAAAAAGACGATTTTTCTACAAAAATGTTGAATTTTCAACCCAAAAACATGAGATACAATAAAAAAGTTATTTTTTAACCAATAGTGAAATTGTTAACAAAAACGAAAAAATTTCAACCCAAAAGAGGGTAATTAAATTTGCAGTTGAAAAAATTTCTTTAAATAAAAGTAAATAATTTTTCAACAAAATATTTACATTTTCTGCCAAAGAAAAAAATGTATGACAGAATACATACATTTTTAATCAAATTGTCGAATTTTTAACTAAAATCGATCTGTTTTCAACCAATCATGTAATAGTTGAATTTTCATGTTAAAAAATTAATTAAAAAAAACCAAACAATTTTCAAGAAAAAAGTATAATTTTCAACTAAATTGATTAATCTTTGAATAATAAAACAATTTTTTAACAAAGCACATAAACTTTCAAATAATAATTAATTGAATTTTCAATCAAAAAGATTAATTTTTACCAAGAAAATACGAATTTACAATCCAATATACCAATTTTCAACCAAAAATAAAATGGTTAAATTTTCTGTTAGAAAATTAATTTTTAAAAATTGAAGTTTTAACAAAATAGTTCAATCTTCAACTAAACCGTAGAATTTTCATCGAAAGAGATCCATTCTGAATCAAAAATATAATTACCAGATTTTTTAATTAAAAAAATTAAGTTTCAAACCAAAATAATCCGATTTTATTATCGAATTATATTAATTCAGTTTGCAATTTAAGCGAGAAAAAAACGAGAAAAGAGAAAAGTTTTTGGAAGACAAGGGAAAAAAGAAGAATTCTTTTAAAAATGGATAAAGAGGAGAAAAGTGGAAAGAGCGCGTAGTCTGTATTTAGATACTTCTGAAATTAATTGTTTTCATTCGGCGTTAACCCCTCCAACCCTAAGTCACAAATCGTCAAACGAACTGCCCCTCCCCCCGCCAGTGTGACGTAGTTTTTGATTAGCCCTAATAATTATATAAGAATAATTATCACATTTAAAATATTCAATAGAAACGTATTTATTTTATTATTTACAATTATAAATTAGAAAAAAATATTTGAAATTAATCTAAAATACTTGTAACTGCGTTTAACCCTCAATTGTCACACGGGGTCCATTGTACCCAAGTGTAGAAAACTGTGGATAATTTCTCGAGTTTTTAATAGACTTACCTGAAACTTATTGTGGAAGTTCCTGAAAGCCTTGCCAACAATATGCTATTGTTCATATAAAAAATTCAGATGTTGATATAGTAAAAAAATTTTTTTTAATGAAGCAGGCATTATAGAAATATTCTCGATTGAAAAAAGCATGGGGTCCAATGGACCCCGAGTGACAATTAAGGGTTAAAATTGATTAGAAATGAATTTAAGCTCACATAGAGCATGGTTAATAATTCAATTTATTATTAAAATATCAAATTTTCTACTTTTAATTAAAGTAGCGCAAATAAAAATTCAATTTAATTTCAAATAAACAAATATTGATTTTGCAGAACAAGATTGAATTCATGATTGCGAGTGGTCAGGACGAGTAAATGTTGTGATGGGATAGGAGGAGGGGGGGGGGGGGGGGGGGGGGTTAAAATGTTGGTAATGATGTCTCGTAATTACATCGAAAGTTCACAGGGAACTGTAATTATCCTAGAAGCGTGTCTTGAACGATACCTTTCGGCACACTGCAATCGACGGAATACTAACGATGCCGACAGCAGCGCAGAATCCCATTGGTAATTACCGGAGTCGTTAATCGACGCAATAATATGTACGAGAATCTAAGGCACAGATCCATTATCGCAATTATCATTTTCCTCACGAACAAGGCAGATTTTGGATCATAACATTTTTTTTTTAATTCAGTTTTAATTTATCTTAACTTTAAAATTAATTATTTGATATTATATTAAGTGAAAGAAAGGACTGGAAACTCCCCAAAAATAAAATTCTCGATATTGTGAAATTCCCGAGAAAGAAAATGTTCAAAATATAAAATTCCGAAATGATCAAATTGCCGAAATAGAAAAATCCCGAAAAAAATTTTTTTCAGGAAGACTGGAAAATCATAAAAAATTTAATTCCCGACACTCTAAAATTTCCCAATAATCAAATTATCAAAATTATAAAATTTAACAAATATAAGAATCTACAATTGGAAAATTTTCGAATAATAAACTTCCCGATTTAAAATTAGGACGACTGAAAAATACTAGAAAATAAAATTCTCGAAACTCATATTCCCGAATTGACAAAGTTCCGAATAATAAAATTCATAATATTGCCGAATTTGAAAATTCTCGACAGAAAATTGCCGAAATATAAAATGACCGAACTAGAAAATTTACAAATTTAAACAATTAAACATTTTTTGTATACAAATATTTAATTATCGTATTTATGATAAATAAATAATATTTATAACAAAATTAAAATTTTTTATATTCTACAGCTTTCTAGTTTTTTTTATAATTTAACAGTTTTCTGCCAGGAATTTTTAAATTCGGCAATATTATAATGTTTTAGGATTTTCATTATTTGACAAATTTCCAAGACGGAAATTTTTTTATTTAAGAATTTTATAATTCGGGAATTTCAAAACACCAAGAATTTTAAATTTCGCGATTTTTGAGTCGTCCCAAATACAAATTTATAAAAAAATTTAATTATTCAAATTTGTGAATTTTCTAGTCCGGATATCTTGTAATTCAGAAATTTTCTGCCGGGAATTTTATTATTCGATAATTTCCCAATTCGGTAATATTATAACTGTTGTTATTTCAGATGTTTTATAATTTGGCAATTTTCTTTCAAAAATTTCAAAATTCGATAACATTTTAAACTGTCGTTAATGTTGAAATTTGATAATAATACAAACGCCCGAAAAAAATAAAGTATTCGAAATATAAAAATGCCACATTATTAAATTCCCGAATTTAAATAATTAAATTTTTTTAATCAATATTCTTAAGCCATAAAAAATACAATAATAAAATATTTTAATCAAAGAAAGTTTCGCTAATGCTTAAAATTTTGAAAATTATTATTTAAATTTGAAATAACAATAATTCTATAAACACTGCATACAAAAATTAATTGAAAAATATACGAGCCTCAAACACAGAAATTTCTTAAATTTTCTCACCATATCTATTAACATTTCCGAGACAAACTTTGCAGGATGCAATTCCAGCACTGATTTATCTGATTTATCAAAATTTAATCATATTTTGTTATAAATTTAAAAAATTCGATTTTTGCACTAAAAAATATTAGAAACAATTTCAAAAATAAAAATTTTATCCAGAAATTTCTGTACCTTCGGGAGTTGTCTATTTGGACTATTTTCTTTTTCAGAAATTTCAGTGTGGGAATATTTAATTCTACAGATTTTTAATCCGTTCTTAATGAAACAAATAACCAAAAAGTAATTATAATAAATTGAAATTTAGATATAAATAAGAGGGATCACAGTAGGTCAGAAGTTCAATTTCAGCGGAAAAAAAGAACATTTTTCTTGAAAAAGAGGATTTTTTAAAATAAAATAAACACAGATAAATAAGTACAACACTTTATAATAAGAAACCACAGATTTGATTAAACTGGAAACCCAAACATGCGCTACAAGCACGTTTATTTTTTGTCTCACGACATTTTTAAATTAAATACTGAAATTATTATTTATTAATACAAAATTTTTGTATTTATTAGTAGCAATTATCTAAAATAATAATAAAAAGAGAGCAACATTTTTTATAATTGACGGAAACTGGTATCTTAACTTCAGAATTACTGTATAATGTTTTTGAACAATTCTCGGTGAAAAATACTAACATAATTTAAAGTTGTTCAAAGTTTCAAGTTTAATTTTTAAGTGAAATGAGTTTTGTTAAAAAACCCCGATATTATTTGAAAATGCTTCCATAACCTATTATTGTTAAAATATTTTGAATATTCTTTGAAATGAAATGATTCTTTATTAACAATAGTAATTTGAGGCGAAAAACATTAAACTATCGAAAATTGTCAAAAAATTCTAAATATTGTTGAAATTATAATGATTTGGGTTTAAAATATTCAATTCTTGATGTAAACCGACAATGCAAACTAAAATTGTTAAAAACTTTAGGAATCTTTTTTGAAACCACCTAATGATTTTTGAATAAATAATCCGAAATTTGATAAACTTGTAAGGGAAAAGGGGGAAATGGGGGGGGGGGGATAGGGAAATGACTGTGATCCCTGAAATAACTAACTATTAAAGTAAATAAGTATGTGAGAAAATTCGATTTACATTTCCACTCACCCCTTTGAAGGTCATGATGTTGTGCAGGGCATTTTGGGCGGCCAATGCAGCTTTCCTTGTATAGAACGTCACAAAGCAGCAGCCTGAAACATATTGAATTTTTTAATTAAAAATTAGTAGAAAAATTAGTTTTATTAGAAATTATTGTTTATTTATGATTATTATTATTATTTTATAATTATTTTATTATATATCATTTTCTTAGAAAAATTAGTTTTGTAGGCGCCGCGCGCCCATAAAAAATGGTTTCGTAGCTTATTAAGTATTTAAACGAGTCGCTCAAATTTCCCTCTCCTATACCTCTCCTTCTTTACCACTTCTATTTTTCCTCCCCTCCCCAGCATCCTTTCACCAAAATTTGAACTTCGCCAACCCTCTCTTCCCAACTTCTTCCACCACCACTTTCCCCTCTCCTCATTTCCTTCCCACCACACTTTTCTAGCTGAAACACCCCTTCCGTTACTCTCCTTACCCAGCCATCACTTTTCCTTCACTAGTCAACTGCACTAACGTACTAATAATCCCTTCACTTCTCTAAATAGCCTCCCTCAATTCTAATCATTTTCACAAATTCCCCTTCATAATTTCCCCTCACATTTTCTAGTTACCCTCCAATTTCCTGTAAATCGTTTTAATTTTTCCCTCCCCTTATTTCTCCTCACTTTCCCTATTGCTACAGCGTAATTTACTGTAAATAATTAGTCCAAATAGGCGCTGCGTGCCTACAAAAAAGGGTCTCGTAGTCTAATGAGGTGTTAATTCCCTTCTTCTCACTTCCCAACCATTCCCCTGCTGCCCCACTCCTTTCATAACCCCCTACTTCTCCCTCCTCAACCACCCTACTCACCCATTCACCACTACATCTCATTTTCCATGTCTAACCATTACTTTCCTACTACCCATCCTCACTAAAAATTTCCCTCTTCTCATATCCCCTAAAATCTCCTCAACTCCTCTACTTACCCACCCCTCATTTCAGCTCACTTCCGCATCCCTTATTACCCATAACTTCCCTTACCTTCCCTTCCATAATTTCGTCTTACTCATCCCTTATTTTCTTTCAATTCCCCTACTTACCCTTCCTTACTCCTCTACCTATTTCCCCTTCTAGGAAATAAGGACTGATACCTGACCAAAAGTACAGGGCTTTTTGACAGGGGTCAAGAAACCTTAAAAATTGAGGCTAGGAATAAAATTTTCCCAAGGCTTTAAAGACCACTATGACACTTACAAATGCAGAAATTTGTCCCAAATCCGCCTACTCACAAAGATGATTTTTCAGGTATACTTGTTACTCACAAGCTAAGTGAAAATGAAACAAATTTCTCATGTTTGTCATTTTCGCGAGTGACATTTTCTTAATATACTTCTCTTTTTAAGTGACAATGAAATTAACGAGTTGGGCCATTCGCCAAATACTCGTTGGCAACAACAAAAGCAGTGCCTCTATCCGATAATTTCAGTTCGCCATGAGATAATGATTAATCCTCAATATTACTTAGTTATTTTTCTTGATATCAACCTCTTTTCAGATGCGTATTTTAAATTTTGTATTGAAAATTGCGAAATAAGGGTTACATCATGAAAGATCGATTCAAAATAGAGCCATAAATACCAACTGTCCAAAAAATGTGGGTGACTCAATTTTTGTACAGATTCTAGTAAAAATTTCAGCAGACAATTTTTTTTTTAATATGGGACAAAGTGCAGATGAAGGTTTTCTCTATACTCATAAGGAGTTTTGAAATTTTCAGTCGATTCTCGAAGGAAAGGCAAATTGAGGTACCTACATTTTTTGAACAGCTAGTGTTCGCTATTTCATTTTTCATTCTAACACCATTCCAGGCAAGATGATTCATTAGACTTCAAAGTATTTTGAGGCATTTGAAATTTTATAGAATCAACAAGAATTTTAATATAGGATTTACAACGTTTCCATGGAGCTTAAGGGATTTTCAAGATTTTAGGATATTTTACAAGATGCCAAGAAATTTCAAGCTTTTAAAAATCTCAAGGGATTCTAAGAGTGTATCAAAGATTTCAAAGTATTTCAAAGACCTAAGGGTTTTGAACCGAATTTTTAGGAAGTTCTATGGATTTTATGAAGTCGCAGAGAATTTCGAAGATTTAAACATTTTTAAGGAAATTTACAAATATATTAAATAATTCAAGATGCTTTACAATATTTCACAATTGGTTCAGGTACTAGAAATTAAATAATATTAAAAAAATGTAAACGTCCGATTGAAACTTTATGAACTATTTTCAGTTTTCAAATAATTTCGAATTAATAGATTCATAACTGAACACGCTTCGTTTCATTTTAAATTTTATTCAGATGGTTTCAATCTAAAATATTCGATTTCAAATAAATTGCATTTAAACATTCTTTATTTAAAAAGAAATGTTATTTTTCTCGGTTTCATGGAGACAACATTTTTTTACAAGACCTTACCCTTTTTGAAATTTTATAGTTTTTCTAAAGAAAGAAGTTCGTCTGCATTTATATAAATCTTTACATTAGTTGATAATATATAGAATGTAGATTCAAAGAAAAAAATATTAAACATCTACTAAAAAATTTGCTTAAACTTTGCTTACCGACAAAACGCGTTTTTTTTATAGTTTTTAAAATATGTTTAAATTTAAGAACTTATTCAATTTATGTGTAATCAAGAAGTGTCATCAAGATTAGTTGTAAATCTAATCGAACAATTATATGGGATTAATTTTTAGATATATTTAATATTTACATACTGAAAATTTTCATTAGATTGTCTAATTTTATGTCAAAAATGATTTTAATTACTTTTTGAAAATTTTGAGAATCCTATAACTTTTTTCATTTTCATTGACTTTGAACATTTTTATATTTTCAAATTAGGATTGTGAAATTAAATCGTTTGAAGGTATTTTAAAAATTTTCCAGAATACAATTATTTTATTAATTAATAGGTTAAAATTACGCGATTGCATTTTAAAATCATAAGATTTAAATATTTTAAGGTCAAAAGTCAAAAGGGCGTAACACTCACTTTTCTGAAAATTAGTTTTTTTTTTAATTGTTCCTATTGACAAAATAAGAACGTATGTTTGACACCGTCTAATTTATTATACAGTTAATTTTAAAAAAAAACATTTAATTTGTATAGATTCAGCGAAAAATATTTTAGCTTTAAAGTTTGCTTTTATATGCTAAATGGTTTAGTTTGAGATAAATCAAATTTAAAAAACTAAAATAATTTCAATGGGCAGTTCACGATTCGTCCTCATACCTGGTTCAGGAAGAAGCCTTTCGCACGTTGTAGCCCATGTGGACCCTTCGTGGTGGCAACATGCTGTCTCCTGCTATTAGCGCACTGTGATCTCTCTAATATATTTCCTACACGGGAAAACCTATATCTATAAATTCATTGACACTCGACTGGGGGAATAAAACACGGAAATGTCATTTAGAGTTCACTTAGAATTTTGTAGTGAGTAAATTATTGCTTAATTGATTAAAAATAATATCCGTATATTTCGGATGCTTCTCCTGGGG
>NC_046657.1:16687432-16688774 GCF_010883055.1 Belonocnema kinseyi | reverse complement strand
AATTAATATATACTTAATATATATACTTAATAGGGTGGCCCAAAAAATCACATTTGAGAAATTTTAACGGGCTTGTTGGCCAATTCGTTCTAGTAGGCAAATAAATGTATGCCTATTTTTTTATTTTCGAAAAAAAATATTTTTATAACTCGCTCTGGCCATTTTTATATCTTATGGAGTTTAACATGTAAAATCTTTCCAATTTTTATTTCTTCGGTTTTGGACAGGAAATTATAAGCCAATTTATTTGATATTTAATATGCTTGTTCACTTATCAATGAACATTGCATTTATCGCTATTTTATATCTCAGAAATATTATGCAAAAGTTTTAGGCATATCAAAAATGGCATAAAATGGCAGTTTTTGGAGGCTCATTGTGACCCTCAGATGTACTTGTGTAACTTGACTTTTTGAAGAGAAATTCTTTAGACTATTGAGAATAGATTTCTAAAAAAAATGATTAAAAGTATAATTTAAATTGAGTAAAACGTAAGAAAATCTGATGAAAAATGACGCATTTAAGTTGAACACCGGCTGAAGGGACTGCAGGTGGACGGCTGCAAAAAAAGTTGACTCTCGGTCGGTCCGCTCATTGTACACCGTATTAGCTGTCATCCCAAGCTGCGGTGACTGACAATGAGGTGAATGGTCGAATAATAATAAGTTAATAAATCCATAGCTGCACTCTGGGTTAAACCTGTAGCTGGTGTAAGGATTTCTTTACTTCAAATCAGGAAACTTTGAAGCCTCAGAGCGAGTTCTAAAAATATTTTGTTTTGAAAATAAAAAAATAGGCATACATTTATTTGCCTGCGAGAACGATTTGGCCAACAAGCCCGTGAAAATTTCTCAAATGTGATTTTTTGGGCCACCCTAATACTTAATGGCATCCCTAAAGATCCTGAGCTCGTTGATAGAAGCGCCATACGACACCTTTGCGCTGGAGAGACTTATACATACCTGGGCGTGCCACAGAGTCGCATTCAGGATGTGACATCTATAAAGGATACTCTCCGAAGCAGATACAAACGTCTCATCCAACAGATTTGGTCTTCCGAACTGTCGGCGAGGAACAAAGTATCTGCAAGGAACATGCTTGTCGTCCCGGTACTACTCTATTCATTTAGAGTAGTTCCATGGACGAAGAACGAGCTCAGATCCCTTGATATCGGGACAAGAAAGGTTATGCACATGAACAAAAGCATGCATCTTAAGTCTTCGGTTCCGCGACTGTACAACTCACGCCGTTAAGGGGGTCGCGGAATATTGAGTCTTGAATGTCTTCACAACAGGATTATTCTGGGTACAGCACATAGAGTTGCAAATGGAAGAGACCCTCT
>NC_046657.1:16680250-16687332 GCF_010883055.1 Belonocnema kinseyi | reverse complement strand
GAAAGCACAAGAGAAAAACTTTCGTGAACAGCTCCTCGATAAGAGGATGCACGGTATCTTCCACATAAATGTGAAGGATCAGTCAATGTCTTGTGAGCTAACATTTGCTTTCCTTTAATCGCCCGGATTGAAGTCTGGTACAGAGGGTTTCATTTTTGCATGCCAAGACGGTGTCATTTCCACATTAACATACCGTCGCCACATTTTGAGCCAAGACATTCCCGATGATAGCTGCAGGGCGTGCCATGCACACCCCGAGCATTTAGCTCACATACTATCTAGTTGTCCAACTCACGCGGGAACGACCTACATTCAAAGGCACAATGCGGCACTAAGAGTGCTTTATTACCATCTCTGTCACTCTTACGGCATTAACCTGAATGATTAATTAACCTGGAAGAAGTATGAGGACGAGTCGTGGATGGCTGAATTATAATGGATAATTCTGTTATATTGTTATTATTCATCGTTCGTAAATAACGTGGTCACTTCAAAACAAGGTTATTATTAATTCATGGTATTAATTACGTCAAGGATATACATTATAGAAAAAAATATAAGGCGCGCCACCACGGAGGGTGCACAAGGGTCAAACTGTAGGTACGATCTCATTCTAGAACAGGTCTGAGGACAAATCGTAGATAGTCCAATTATAATAGATAATTCTATAAAATTATTATATTTCGAATTAAGGAGGTCAAAGATATTATCTATTCATCGTTCGTAAATAATATCGTGTCTTCAAAACAAAGTTGTCCTTAATTTATGGCATGAATTATTTCATGGATATAGTATTTCCCGGGTAGAGAAAATACTAAGGCGTGTCACCGCAGGGGGTGCACAAGACTTAGAATCTAGATACACTATCGTCCTGGAACAGGTACGAGGACGAGTCGTGGATCGCCCAATTATAATAGATAATTCTGTAAGGTAAAAAAAGTACAACTCGCGGTAGCGAGGAAAACAATTTTGAGATGTAAGACGAAAATTCTATTCTCAAATATCGCATATTCAAAGAGAAAAGGGGAATTTGAAAATAGGGGAAACGCAGAGAAATAGGGGTAAGACTGCCAACGCTGAGGTCAGTTTAACAACATTAGCTTCCTCTTTAATGATTTCCCGGACACTTTATTCCTTTTTTTATTGAATACCTCTTTTTAAATCTCAAAACTTGTAAAGAGAATGAGGTAATAATCGTTAGGGGAATAGACAGCCAGGGAGGAAGCGAGTCCGAGGGGTCGTTTTGTAGTATCGGGAAAGTTTCCAGTTTTCGTTGAGGGATGCGGTTTCGAGGCTAGTCCGGACATGAGTGCGCGTGTACCGCACTCGGAACAGCAATGCTGCCTTGTCCAACATCGAGACAGATCGCCGTTGCCTGATCGTCTGTTCTATACATACACACTTACCCCGCGGGTCTGCGGCTAATACCTGGCCGATGCGTGATTAGAGTCCGCGGGGAAATTTAGCCGGACATGCCCATCGGGTTCTGAATCGCTTTCCACCCTCCCGGTTCGACTTTTCGTGCCAAAAGAACTCCCTAACCTCTTTTCAGTCCAACCGATTTCTTCCACGCTACTCAATTCAAGATGCGGCCGGAAAATTGGATTTTTTGCCTCCCCTTCGGCAAACCACTACAAACTCGACAACAATCCTACACTTTACTGCCGAGGGAAATCATGGGCATTGAACAATTTTAAAAAAATCAATAAACAACGTAAGCAGGGTGGCCTCAAAACTTCATTTTCTAAATTCCCCGCATTTTCGCAAAACAAATTTCCATTTCCTTTTGATGATTAATATTCAAAAACCACAATTTTAATCTTGTCATATTTTAACATAGAATCCTTTATAAACGGAATAAAACATTGTAAAATTAAAATGTGAAAACTCTAAATTTATTTATTTTAAAGAAAATACAACTTTTTAAAATTATCAAACATGTCTTTACTATCTAAAAAGACGGACTTTCAGTAAAAAAAATGAATTTTTGACTACAAAAATATAAATTTTTAAGTAACTAGTTTATTTTGCAACCAAGCAATTAAAGTTGTTAGAAGAAAGTTTAATTTTCAACAAAAAGAGATGAATTTTCATTCTAAAAAAAAAAACGAATTTTCTGTCCAAACAGAAAAATGTTCGACAAAATTGTTAAATTCACAACCAAAGAGAAGAATTTTCATCTAAAATTATTAATCTGCAACAAAGAATGCATTTTTAACAAAGTTCTTCAACTTTTTTAACAAAACAAAACAATTTTTCCACCAAAAGATTAAACTTGCTATAAAAGAGTTAAATTTTCAAACCGCCAATAATAATTTCGTACCAAAAAGAAATTTTTTTAATAAAACACTTCAATTTTCAATTAAAGACACGAATTTTACACAAAAATTGAGTCTTAAAAAAATTTTTTAACATAGTAATTCAAATTTCAACCCAGAAATTGAAACAGTTGAAATTTTAACAAAAAAGCGTAAATTCTAACCACGAATATTATTTTATAACAAAAAATACCAAGTTTTAATTAAAAAAGATCGATAAAATTTCAATTAGAAATGTAAACTTTATATTTTAAAAAAATTATTTAATAAAAAAAAAATTCTTACTAACGAGATAAATCTTTAACCAAAAAAATAATTTTTTTAAAAAGTGGTTCAACGTCTATTCTAATAATGCGTTTTTGATTGAAAAAAATCAGTTTTTTACCAAAAACTGAATGATTACATTTTTAGTTAAAATAAATAATTTTCAACCAACAAATTTTCAAAAAAGTAGTTACACTTTCAATTAAATATATGAATCTTCAAGTTTCCAACCAAAAAGATGAATTTTCAACTAAATTGATGAATCTTTAACAAAGAAAAAATTTTAAGCCAAGCGTTAAGCCTTCAACAAAGTACTTCAATTTTCAACCAAAAAAGATGAATTTTCAACAACATAATAGTAGAAATTTTAACCGAAACATGTTATTTTAAATAAAAAACAGTTCAATTTAACCAAAACGGGCGTATTTACAAACAAAATAGTTGAAATGTCGAAAAACAAAAATAAATTTTCACACAGTTACCTTTTTAACCAAAAAATTATGAAATTTCTGATTATAGAGATTAATTTTTAAACCAAAAAGACGAAATCCAAAACAAATGGTAGATTTTTTATTGGGAGGGGGGGGGGGGGGGGGGCAAAGGGATTTCGTTACTAAATTTATGGACGGCCCCTTATTTAAACTGATTATTATAGAATTTTTTCTGTGACTTTAGCAAGGTTGTCTTCAAAACCCCTGACTTTCCCGACCAATAAAATTCCTCGAATTTTCTCTGATTTCCAGGTTTTCCCTAATCTACTGCAATCCTCGTAAAGCTTATTACACTACATTATTATAAAATTTTAAATACAAGAGTAGCAATTATGTTATTCTCTTTAAAATCTGAGACGAAATGTTGTTCGGTTTGAGTTAATAGGGTGAGCCGTTTTGGTTTCAGAGAAGTTTATAATTGAACGGTAAAAAAAAGTGGGGAGAATACGGTGAGTGGCGGAACGCGGAGAGCCTCGATAGGGGCACGTGTCGTGAGTGGTCAAATTCTAAAACTGGAGGGGAGAGCTTGAAGTGGAAAAGTACTCAACGAGCCGAACTGATCCGCAATGTTAAAACCCTTCTAAAATGAGAAATAATCACTTAATGAGAATTTCGCGAAAAGACTTTTTCCTCCAGAATCTTCCGCTTACTCTCCTTGATTAGAAATTGAAATAAAAAGTCTTCAATCCGATTCTTATTAGCTAGGTCTTTACGATCTAAGTCCTAAAGTGATTGTTAGGCTAAAATTATAATAATCGCAGGAATTCATCCCTCCGATATCAGCGGACCCGGTGGTAACAAATATCAATGTAGAAGAAGAAAGAAGACGAGTCTAGCGGTGGGCTTGTAATTCACCGATTCAGCGATATCGCCCCTTTCTTTGGGATTTGAGACAGCGGGAAAACTTCTGTGTTGGCAATATCGGAGGATCCGGACGCGCTGGTTCCGGAAATGGGACGGAGAGGGTTCGGCCGGAAGCGAAAGGGAGAATCGGTGCCTCCGGGTGGTCGCACGTATCGGACGGACACCGAATTTACGAACACGATCGACGATTCGCTTTGATGATATCTCCATCGACGTATCCCGAGGCGCGTTCTCCCCTGATCCCTTATCTTCACCAAGAAATGCCAAGACACTTCGTATTCTCCGAGAAAAGTATCGGCCCGTGATCAGAATTCAAAGATTTTTTTTTGCCAAATTCACCCAGAAGGGGGGAATTCACTTTTACTGGCAGTTGATATTAGGAACCTTTATGCAGGCATATTCAGTATATTTGCAAAACGCCTACCTGTGGAAATAGGGCGATTTTTCATCAAAATAGAAGCATAATAGGGGAATAAAATCATTCAAAGAAACTTACTATTGATAGTATATTGACTTCAACAAGAAACACTTTAAATTCTTTAGATTTCAAGTCGAAATATATTGCATTTCCAACAAAACTGTCGATTTTCAATCAAATTAGATTTTTTTACCAATAGAGATAAATTTTTAAGCTAAAAGACGAATTTCTAGCAAAAAAAAAAGAAAATAAATTTTCAGCGAAAAAAGTTACATTAACAACAAAATATGTTGCTTTAGAGCAAAAGAGACGAAATTTCAACAAGATAGTTTTACTTTTATCAAACAGTTACATTTCTAAGTCCGAAGAACAATTTTTCAGAAAGGTACTTGAATTATCAAAGTGAAAAGTTGAATTTAAAAAAAAGTTTATTTCGCACAATGAAATATGAATTCTCAAAAAAGAATTATGAACTAAATTTATAACCTTGTAAGATGAATTCTCAACTAAGATAGATTAATTTTCTACTAAAAGAATAATTTTCAACCAAGTAGTTGAATTTGCAACTGAAAAAGATGATTTAAAATGATTAAAAACTAGTTGGATTTAACAAAAAAACGCAAATTTTTAATAAAATAGTTGAATTCTCTACCAAATGATGAGTTTTCAAACAAACAAAAAAATACAATTTTTTTCAAAAAGGACGAATCTTCGAAAGAAGAATTAATTTTCAACGTATAAAGGATAGATTTTCTATAAAAAATGGAATGGACAGTATTGCAGATAAAATTTTTATTTTTAACAACAAAAATTACCAAAGCAGTTCAACCAAGTAGTTTAAATTTCAACCAAATAGATGCATTTTTCACCAAATAGTTAACTTTTTGACCAGAAAGATGCATTTTCTAACAAGAAGGTTAATGAAACAATCTTTCATCAAAATACAAGAAGTTTCAACAAAATCGTTTAATGTTGTAACCAAAAAGATGTTATTTTAACCAAATAGTTTATTTTCAACCAAATTAAGTTGATTTTCAAGAGAGAAATATAAAAATTTTCTACAAAGTAGTTGAATTTTCAACCCGAAAATATACATTTTTAACAAAGAAGTTAATAAAATAATTAAATAAAAAAATAAAAGTTCAAGAAGTTAATAAAAAATTTGACTTCAATAAAAAGTAGGCATTTTTAAAAAAATAGTTAAATCCTACACCGAACCAGAATTATTTTAAAGAAAATAGGATTGTATTTCTAACCCAAAAGGATGAACTTTTAACCAAGAAGATTAATTTTAAACAACAAAAAAACATTAATTTTCAACTAAAATTCTGAATCTTCAACAATAAAAAATGAATTTTAAACAAAAGAGTTCAACATATAACCAAAAACATTAACTTTCTGTCAAAATAACGGATCGTCAACAAAAAACAAGAATTTTCAACTAAAGAGCTCGTCAAATAGTTGAATTTTAATTACCAAAAGATTTAGATTTTTAAACAAGTAGTTGACTGATTAACTACGAAAGGCAAATTTTTCACGAAGCATGAAATAATTAACTTTACAGTTAAAGAAGTGAATTTTTGACCTAAAAATAAATTTTTAACAAAGTCATTGAGATTTCAATCAAGTAGTTGCTTTTTATGGTAAAAAATTTTACCAAAATTTACCAAAATAGTTGTATTTTCAGCAAAAAAATTAAAATTTCAACAAAGCAGTAGAATTTGCAATAATACGAGATAAATTGCGAACAAAAAATTTGATAGTAGACTAGAATAGGTTTGACTAATTCAGTTCGGATTTAAGCAAACAAAAAACTAGATAAATGGTGTCTCTTGAAACCAAGGGAAAAAAATTTCTAAAAACAATGTGAGAAAGAGGAGAATAGTCGAAAAAGTATTCGAATCCGAAAACATTGTTAAAATTTATCGTCAGGAAATGTACGAGATGTTATGGACGGCCTCTTACATTCTCGACTGTTAAAATGGGAGACCAAAATATTTTTGAGCAAGTCAAAAGGATTAGCCGTTTTTATTTTATGAGGGTTGAAAGTTCAGAGATGGTGGGGAGAATGCGAAGGGCACATTGTGTGGGCGGACTTCTCCGCGCCGACATCACCCATAAAGTTCAAACCCCTCTAAAATGAAAAGTAATAAATTATTAAAATTTTCGTGAGAGACTTTTCGTCTTTCCCTTATTCTAAAGAGTTTTTGAAAATGCTTATATACCAAAAGTTACTTTTCGAAATTGCTTTTTAAAGAAATCAAGATTCGCAACCTTTGCGTAATCACTGATCACCTGGCACCTGAATCTATCGACGACTTAGTTCAAATCTTGTATTATTTTATCAGCAAAAGTGCTATTCATACAATGCTTACGTTATGCTTTATTAAAATCTAAGGAAAAAAGTCTTTAATCGCAAGTCAAAAGGATTAGTAATTGTTGTTTTATAAAGGTTTAAAGTTCAGAGAGGGCGGGGAGAATTCGTTGAGCGACTGGAGTGGGGGAAGTCAACCTCGCCGATTTCACCCGCAAAGTTCAAACGCCTCTAAAATGAAAAGTAATCAATTGTTCAAAAATTTCGTAGCAGATTTTCGTCTCAGAATTTCCTTTTTATTCTTAACCGTGTTTCAGGATCCTTTTAAATAAAAAACTGCTATTCCAGATTGCCTATTATTAACCGTACGAGACAGTAATCTCGGTTTTATCGTTAAACTAGGTGAGGGGGGG
>NC_046657.1:16670849-16680240 GCF_010883055.1 Belonocnema kinseyi | reverse complement strand
GAGCTTTTGCGACTAGATTTCAGGGCGTCAGATGCACGGATCAGAAAAAGGAAGAATCGAACAGAAACTTCCGGTGGAAGCTCAAACGTTCCCACAATATCGATTCATGTCCGGTTTCCTTGGAAGCATCAAGCTTTGTTCTCGACCCAATCACGGAAATTAGATTGGTCCGGCGATCAAAGGTAGTCTATAAACTAAACCCCCTACAGTGCGTAATCACTGATCACCTTGCAACTGAAGCTCCGGATAATTTAGTTTCAATTTCGTATCATTGTTTCAGCCGCAACATTATTCAAACAATTCTTAGGGCCGCTCATAAGCTTTGTTAATAATTGTGGGCAGTTTTTGACCCCCCCCCCTCCCCCGATAATATTCTTAAGTGACCGAGTGATAAAATTTGATTGACTCAACCATTTTTTTTATTGAATTAAGCAAAGACTCCACAAAGCAAATGATTTGGTTGAGAGAACATTTTGTTCTCAATATACTAATTATCGCATTCTATGATTCAACCAAACCGTTTCCTGATTGTAGGTTTCGATAATGAATGTAGAATAATTAAAAATATTAAAATATCATACTTCATAGTCCAAAATGCTTTCAAAACAGGCCAATACAGGGTATGTATTTTTGACAAAAATAGGAGAATACATTATTTTAAATAATATTAATGTAGATACTATATTCAATTCAATATGAAACGCTTTGAATCCGTAGAATTTCAAGTCGAAATATATTGCATTTACAACAAAATAGTTAAATTTTCATTTAAAAAATTTCTACCTTATAGAGATAAATTTTAAAACCAAAAAGATCAATTTAAAACAAAAACTAAATCAATTTCACAAGCAGTTGCATTAATAATAAGATAGTTGAACTTTTAACCAAATAGTTAAATTTTCAAGTCAAGAAGACGATTTTTTTCAATGACAGTTGAACTTTCAACAATGAAAGTTGATTTTCAATCAAACAGAAATACTTTTGTGCCACGAAAGATGAATTTTTAATCCACAAGGACGAATTTTGCAGAAAATAGTTTCTTTTTTAATCAAACAGTTAATTTTTAACCTACAAAGACGGTTTTCAACCCAAAAAGATTAATTTCCTACTAAAAGACGAATTTTCAACAAAATAATGAAATTTTTTAATCCAATAGTTGAATTTTCATCCAAACAGGTGAATCTTTAAATATTTGCCAAGAAGACTACTGTATTATAAAAAAGACGAATTTCCAACAAGATATGTCAAAGTTAACTTTCTATTAAATAGTAAAATTTATCAAAAAAGTATTTAAATTTTTAACTAAATAGTCTAACTTTCTACCAAAACAGTTGTATTTTCAAATGAAAATATGAACTTCCAGAAAAAAGTTAATTTACAACCGAATACGTAAATTTTAAACTAAAATAGATCTTTAAAAAAATGAATCTTTCACGAGGTTGTTCCACTCTTAAACAAACATGATAAATTTTCAACCAAGAAGATTAATTTTTTACCAAAAGAGACAAATTTTCAACTAAAAAAATATAAGTTCTCAATTCAATCTATCAATTTTTAGGCTGAAATGGATTGTACAATTTAAGAAAATAATTGAATTTTCAAACCAAAAGACGAATTTTCACCTGAAAAGTATAAACTTCGAACCAAATAGATGAGTTTTTAACTAAAGAAGATCAACTTTCAACCAGCACTTAAACGACAATTTAACAAAGGAATTATATTTTTAATTAAAGCGATGAATCTTCAACAAACAAAAAAAAAGAAATTTTTAACAAATTAGTGTAACTTTCAAATAAAATAATTACATTTTAAACCATCGAGATCAATTCCGAACCCAAAATATAATCGTAAAATATTCTTTTAATTCAGTTCGCATTTAAGTGAAAAAATGAGAAAAAGGGCAACTTTCTTGAAAATAAGGACAATAAGGAAGTTTTTTTAAAAGCGAAAAGAAGGAAATAGGGGAAAGAGCGTGAATTCTCAAATCTGAAAATCATTTTTTAACTCAATTAGTTAATCAATAAAAAAAACTCGTTTGTAGTGCGATCACCCCCTATCGCGCCCCTTAACCCTTAAAGTTAATTGTGGATATCAGACAACCCAAGAAATTTTCAAACTCTAATAAACCATACTTAATTCGAAAAAATTGAGTGAGTGTCGCCATCTAGCTTTAGCGTCAGTCTGCTAGCAGCAGCTGCTGACAGTGGAGGTAAAAAATCTCGACGTGCAAATAAATAGCTTTTTTGAAAGCACCCATGTTGCAATATTTTTTTTACGAAATTACAGTATTTTAAAAGTATAGTCATAAATTTTCAGGTTAAAATAATTAAAATTGCATGATTGATGCATTTTTCAGTAAAAAAACCCATGTTTTTACAATTTTTTTCAATAATTTTGTTAACAAACTTGAAATAAATAAATGGCTATAAAATCAACTATACCTTACAAAAGATACCTTAAACTATATCGGACAATTTTATCGTGACATAATATTCAAAAGGCGTTAAACAATACATGATTAAAAACGCTGGGGTATAGAATACCCACGATGCACTTTACCGTGATTTTTACCATGTATGCACTTTGAGGGTTAAAATTGGCAAGATTGTTCATGAACGTAATTAGCCGTCTTTGTTTCATGTGTGTTTAACGTTCAGACAGTGTGAGGAGAATGCGTGGAACGCCTGTGTGCCGACTTCACCCGTAAAGTTCAAACCACTCTAAAACGAAAAGTCATAAATTCTTTAAATTTTCGTGACGGACTTTTCGTCTCAGAATTTCCCCCTTATTCTCTATAGTTTTTGAAAGCGCTTATATACCGAAAATTACTGTTACAAATTTCACTTGGAAGAAATTGAGGTTCGCAACTTTTGCGTATCACTGATCACCTTGCAACTGAATCTCCCGGTAATTTAGTTCGAATCGTGTATTATTTTATCAGAAAAAACGTGATTCCAACAATACTTACGTTATCTTCAATTAAAATCTAAAGAAAAAAGTAATTCAGAGCAAGTCAAAAGGATTAGCCGTTCTTGTTTTATGGTTGCTTAAAGTTCGGACAGTGTGATTAGAATGCGGCGAGCGTCTGGAGTGGGCCAAGCCCACTGTGCCGACTTCACCCTTAAAATTCAAACCACTCTAACATGAAAAGTAATCAATTCTAAAAATTTTAGTCAAGGACTTTTTATCTCAGAATCTTCTTCTTATTCTTGAATGTCAATGAACATCTTTATATTCCCAAAATTACTGTTCCAAATTGCATTTTGAAGAAATCGAGATCCGTAATCTCTGGAGCAGTCTTGTTAACAAGATATTTTAATTTACGTCATAATTATCAATAATTGGAGTCCGTATTATATTTACGCACACGGTGCGTAAAACGCTGCCGTCTGCGGTGAAAATTATTTATTGCTTTTCTAAGCCTCCTACATGGATAGCATTGAGCGCCACGGGAGGACGGAAAACGAAATATGGAGGCAGGGTGACCAAGCTTAAGGAATCGAAGGGGACAAGGGAGAAAAATAATGAGATCAGAAAATCCGAGCGGAAAAGCACCCGTGGTTTCGACCTACTTCAACGACGCTGAGTCCCAGTAATTAATTCTGAAAGATCCTCATAAATTCATCGCGAAAAGAGAATGGGTGATCGAATTTCAATAATGTTATTAACACTCCTACAATTCTCTGATACGAGTACGACGATTTTTCTCAATGTGAGATGACAATTTATAGCCCCGCGTTTTCCTCTATATTGAATGGGAAAAGGAAATTCATTTTGCCTTCAAGTAATACAGTAACAATATCTTTGAAAGTAAATTTTTGGATGAATTTATTTTCTAGTTGTTTGTGAGTTTGTTTGCATCTAGATACAATTTTTATCTCTTCGGTTGGCATCATTGGTATTCTCCACGCGTAAAAGATGGTTTCGTCTCGCGAGATAATATCGCGAGAAAAAGAACGCTTCGCATTACCGGAAGTCTGTAAATCCCTCTTTTTCCGTCGATCTCGCCAACGATAAGGTCTATTTGTTTCTAGATCAGGATAAATTATAAAGAAAGATTTATTTGATATAAGAGCTTCTTACACAGTTGGTTCTTTAAAATACGATTTTTTTTTTATTGTAAGGAGTTAAAACTGTCGCGCAATTTATTGAACTAAGAAAATAAAAAAATACTAGAAGTAGATATTTTACAGACTTCCGTATGGAAATTGGAGATTTCATGGATGGAAAATATCTCGAGGGAATTACCATAAACAATGTGCAATGAATCTGGACGATGAGTGCCAGGAGGAGGTGGCCGAACAATAAATCCATTTTACGAGGGACCAATAAATATGAATCATCGTAGCCACAAGAGAAGAAAATTGAATGGCGCCATTTTGAAAATCGAAATCTCAAATGTATTTTAGCCTGTACTTTTTCGACGATGAAAAATCTAGTGGTTTCATTACAGGATTGCTCTGCCGCCTCCCTCCGCAGTTCAAAGTGTAACCATAAAACTATATTATATAGATCGGGCAGTAGTAACGTCGGGTACTTTCACCATGTTTTTATGCCTCACGTTCGGTATAGAACTCCAGTTTTATTTTAAAGTTTGAAGAAATTTTCATTAAAAATATTGTTTTTTAGAAATTAACTCTTCTCAGCTTTATTATTATTAGATTGACTTAGGCCCGGGCGGAAACCCATAATAGTTTTTGAACGGGTGTTTGTCCGTCAACTCATAAGGGGAGGGGAAATTGACGGAAGTAAGTAGGAAAAATTAAGAGAGGGAAGTAGGGAAAGTGAGGGGGTAAAGGGAGCGAGGGGAAATATAAGAGGAAGTGAGGAGAGGGGGAAGTATATGAGGGAGAAGTTGGGGAGCTGGGAGGAAGTAGAAGAATGTAAAGGAGTAGGGGAGGGAATGTATGGGTCAGACTAATTTTTATTAGCATATTATAAATATATTAATTATTTATAATCTAGAAGTAGATCCTCCAAGGTGCCCACCTGATTTCAGGGTCAATGAAATTAAAAAATTGGAAATTAAATTTTTGCAATTGAAGTAATAATATAAATCTACGTTATAATTTGCAACGCTCTAAATTGAAAAATGAATCAATA
Source organism: Belonocnema kinseyi (assembly GCF_010883055.1). NCBI lineage: Eukaryota > Metazoa > Arthropoda > Insecta > Hymenoptera > Cynipidae > Belonocnema > Belonocnema kinseyi. The sequence continues at coordinate 16,675,137 of NC_046657.1, read as the reverse complement.
AATTTGTAACTTTTTCGAAATATATTAATGAATTTTAATCTAGAAACATTAAAAATTGAACGATTACAATTTTTTGTTGTAAAATAAACACTTCTTGAATTGGGGGTTAAATTATTTTAATTTTATGTAGTGTCAAATTAATTAATTATTGCTCACTTGCAATTTATACATTAAAACTTAATTTTCTGTTAAAATATTTTTAACTATTCTCCTAAATTATTTAACAAGATAATTTTGAATTTTCTTAGGTGCGTGAAGAAAACTTTTTATCATTTCAAAAACTTTCAAGATCCTTTTTAAAATTTAAAAATTAATCTTAAAATCCTTAAAAAATCAACCCTTTCTTTTAAATTGTTTGAAATTATTTTATAACCTTTAAATACCTGTGGAAATGATTCGAACTTATCAAAAAAATCTTGAAAAATTTGAAAATTGCCTTAAAATCTTCAAGATTAATTGTTTACGAATTTTGAAAATGTTTTAACACCCTTTAAATATTTTCTCTAATATTAAAATTATTTGAAGAAAAGTCATTTTCATTTTTCCTAGAAATATTTGAAAAAATTGGTTATTCTTAAAACATTTTATATTAAATTATTTGAAATTACTAAAAGTTTTAAAATAATTTCCAATCTTCTCAAAACTTCTAAATACCTCTCAAACTTCATTACAGTGTTTTGCAATAAATAAGTCTTTAATTGTTATTCGTACTTCATAGTTCAGCAATTTCACTTGAAAACTAAAAATTCTCAAAATAGAACAATTCTAATTGTCAATTTTAATGTTTAAATTAGGCTCAATGAAAATTTTAAAAAGTTCAAGGTTTTATATTGAAAACTAAATAAAAAAAATTGTTCTTTTAATTCATTACAGAATTGCAAATTTAATGGGTTAAAAAATTATTCTTTAATTATTTTAATTATTATTTATTCTCAAATTGAAGCAGGTCAAATTTTAACGTTAAAATATTTAAATTATTTAGTTTTGTACGAGTTTTGAATTATCTAGTAAAATCTAATATTTTTCACTGTTAGTACTTAAAAGTACAGTTCATAAAAAAATTTATTTATATTTACGGCTGATCAACTGAAAACGCCTTTGATAAAAAAATTCGAATTTTAAATACTCTGAATTTTTAGTTCCTTAAGTCGTAAAATCTGCATTTTTGAATTCTTTAAATTGAAAATGTAAGCTTAAAAATAAAGATTTAAAATCGAAAAATTTTATCTTTAAATTTATGAAAAATGTTTAAATCGAACTTATTTCATATTTGTAAATAATCTCTCGAAAAGACTAAAGATTGGAAGATTATTTTTAATTGGATTATATCATCGTGCAATATAAAATTTGTAATAACCGTAAATAAATTTCAAGGTTTGGCGGTCAGGTACATATTATTGTACATACAACTTAGAAAAAAAGTCTTTTAGAAAAATTAAAAACAAGAAACCGCTTGTTTTCTAGAACTCGTTAAAGTTGAAAGACAGTCTTGTTTTCTTGTCGTGGGCCGTGGGCCGCGAGCTGCGAGTGGTGGAACCCGGAGCGTCGAAAGTGGGGGAGCGCTCTGACTGGTAGAATTCTGAAACTGGAGGGGAGCGCCTAAAGTGCGATCACGGCCCCGTATTAAAATGCACAGTTCAAACCCCTACAAAATTAAAACTAACCACTTTTTAAGGATTTCGTAAAGGAATTCTTATTTAAAAATCTTTCCTCTGTTTTTATAAACCATAAAATAAAGTTTCTAATTAAAAAAAAAAAGAGTTTATCCGTCTGATAATGATAAAGAAGTACTGTTTTTACCGTATGGAAGAAGCTAACAGCTAGGTCTATAAACTGGAGGTCGATAATGAGGTCTATTAATGTCTGTCTGTAACCTTGGGAACCATGATCGGTTACAGCCTCGAAACATTAGGTCGAGCTGGCGACTAAGGTAATCTGTATCCAGAAGGCCGTTAGCTCGGGTTCACTAATCTCTGCCATAATTCCAAGGCGTGTGTTGCATTTATGTCACACGCGTTGGTAGGATGGTAAGGCGTCCGACGTCGGTAACGTACAACCCCTGCGATGTAATGAACGGGTCCGTCAGCACCAGAAGGGGCCAGGAAGCAGGTGACGCTTCTGCCAAGTTGCAAGGAACTTCTAACCAAGATACGAGCAACGTGAAAATAAATTTCCCTACCTAATTTCTTACGTCAGGCGTTGAAATTTAATAGGCATACCATTTTTTGAAACATGAAAATACATATCTTGAGAAAAGATGGGATAGAGAAGTAAGCTTTAATTGCGCTAATCAAGTTTTACTTTCTGAGCGGGTTGTAACTTTTATTTTCAGATATCAGTTTAATTGACTTTTTATCTTAGGGAGCACGGTCTATCGAATTCTAATTAGACTTATTTTCAACCCTAATCAAATAACGAACGATACTCAATTGGATAACTCTAATAATTGGTATTATCTCTTCTCGAATCTTCCAGAAGTTCAGATGTTTCATTTTGAAATCAAAGAACAGAATCAGCTTTAAATAAAACGAATAGTGTTTGGATACGATAATGAGAAAAGGGACTTCATGTCATGGTAACTTCAAAGGAATTCCCGATCTTTTCTAAGCATCCTCAGGGGTGATGGTGACAGCAGAATCGTATTGGTCAGAGGCAGAGTTCGGATTTCTCAAGGGTCTCTAATAAAGGCCATCTGAATTCAAAATAGGTGCGACACAATTTTCTCAGTCGTCTTTGATTTTCTTTTTCTGCATAGCATTAATGTTCAAAATCTCAATACAGAGATAGTTATATAGAGGAGGCTGAGTATAATCAACGAATTTGGCAAATATATAAAAAAAAATCAACTTCAAATTAACAAAAAAGTGTTCTTAGCAAAAGACAATGAATTTTTTTACATTTTAAAATAATTTCAGAAGGTAGCCAAAAAACTTTTTTTCAAAATTTCCTGACTTTTCTCGGAAAGAAATGTTCCTTTTCCCCTGGCCACTAATATTCAAGGACGCCATGAATTTCTAATGAAATTATGAATCTTTAACTGGAATACTAAATTAGAAAAATGAATGAAAATGAAAAATGAAAATGAAAAATGAATGATATGAAATTTGAGTTCATTTTTTGAGGTTTGACACAAAATTGTTCCAAGTAAGAACATTTGAATTTGCAGTTGCTCAAGTAAAAGAATTCTGCTTTTCCCCACACTTCCTCCTTCCCCTCTCTTCCCAAATTCTTCCATCTTTACTTACCCTTCTTATCACTTCTCGAGGGAACACTCCCCTTCCACAGCCTCCACTTCCCTTCCCTTACTCAGCCACACTACCCTAACAGCCCTGGCACAACTTCCCTCACTACCCTTCCTCAGTTCCAATCATTTCCCCTACTTCGCCCCACTTTTCTCTACACTCTCCCAAATCCTTATTTCCCCTATTTCGACAACCCCAATTTTACATTGCTTTCTCATTCCTTATTATCACTGACATCTCCTATTTCCCCTCCCCTCACTGCCACAACGACCAAAATTGTAAGGGTTTCTGTTCAGGACTACGAAACCCTGAAAAGGGCAACTTGGAAGGTGAAATTCAGTCGAATAAGGTAAATTCAGTGGAATAGGTGAAAGACTAGAATCCCATCAAGTACTTTTATGTAATGAAAAATGTTTCTGTCCGAGAACGAGTGTAGTAAAAAGGAAAGGGGTAACAAAGGATGAACCTATCGGATTTGGTTAGCGCTATTAAGTCCTTAATTGGCGAATATCTGTAATGTCTAGCCGTCATTGGTCCGTAACATTGGCAGAGGGCTATTGAAAGAGAGTCGTTGATACTGAAACGAGCGTAATCGCGTGCCTGCAAGCCGAGCGGGTTTCCAATTTACGACCGAACGAACGAAAAGATTCGATGACGTTAATTTCATTCGCCCAATCGCAAAGGGCTTTGATTGACGTGAATACGATGGTTTCCGGTGTACAGTGCCGGCCAGTGGAAAAAACTGCTACGTCCGAGCCCTTCTCGAATTCGTCGACTCGATCATTCTGACAAACGCTTTTCTGTTTACCTTCCACAAAGACTAAAAAAACTCAATAGATTCCTTTCTTTTCATTCATTCAAAGTGCATACTAGCCTTTGCCATTTTTCATTATCCAATGCGCGTTTTCCCAATTTTAAGTTTGTGTTTCCAGTTTCCCTTATGGAAGAATTACACGGGCCAACAATTCTCAGAACCAGAGACCAGACCTACTATACCCGAAGGTTTTTGCTGCGCTGAATCCGAATCTGACCTCAGAAAAATTCCA
>NC_046657.1:16665575-16670749 GCF_010883055.1 Belonocnema kinseyi | reverse complement strand
AGGTCGGATTCGGATTCAGCGCAGCAAAAACCTTCGGGTATACTAGGTCTGGTCTCTGGTTCCGGACCTTTGTCAAATTTTGTCGGCCTGTGTTATTAATAGTAATCTACAAATCTACCCAGATGATACATTCTAATCCGAGCAGTTTTATGAAATAAATGTAAAGAAAGAAATACTTGTCCACGACTCGTCCTCATACCGGCTGCATGACGAAATCGCACGCTCGGCTTGGCGCTTGTTGGGCAAACGTGGCGACAACAGGCAACCCTCCACTATCCTTATACTCATTTCCTTTCTCGGAAAAACCTATATTCTTTAAGTAATTGATACTAGATAAACTGTTTTCTGATTGACATGCCGAACTCCCAGTCCAATCGACATTCTGCTTCTACTAGTCTTAAGACCAAGCAGCTCCATTTTTTATTGCTCTCTTCTTTTATGGAATTTTTGAAATAATTATCTGCAAATGTACCCAGCTGATGCATTCTATATCAGACGGTTTTATAAATTAATTATTTAGAAAAACGTCAGTGTGCACGACTCGTCCTTATTCCTGCTTCAGGACGAAATCGTACGCTCGGCTTGTGGATTCACCTAATTGGCTGAAACTTGAACTGCTTTGTTAAATAATTTTTTTTTCAATACTCATTTATTCATTTATTGGTAAAAAATCTAGTCTTATGTACTTTGTTACAAATTCTTTTTTTTTTAGAAAATTAATTTTTTGGGTTGACAAGTCCCCTCTGGATTAGAAATACAATAATGTTATGAAAAGGTTTAACTATTTGTTAGAAAATACAGTTTTGGGTCGAAAATTCATATTTCTTTTGAAAACTGCACTATTTATCAGAAAATTAAACTAGCAAAATTTACAATATAAACAAAAGTTTACTATTTCATTTTTCGGTGAAAACTTATCTTTTCTAGCTGATTTAATACAACTACTTGGATGAAAATTAAAATATTTATCAACATTCCTATTTGTTCTTAAATCAGAATTTTTTGTTAAAAAGTTGATTATTATATTTTTGGTTCGGAATTCTTGTCGCTTCATTAAAGAATCTATTTTGTTGAAAATTTAATTATTTTGTTAAATATGCAACTATTTTGTTAAAAAGTCATATATTTTTATCAAAAATTATTTTTTTAACAATTCATCTCTTTGATTGAAAACTGAACTATTTTTTTCAAATTTCGTTTTTTTGGTGGGTTAAAACTTAATTTTTTTAACTAAACTTATAACTATTTTATTTCTAAATAAAAATTGATATTTTTATTTAAAAAATGTATCTTTTTAGCATAAAATTCAACTATTTGGTTGAAAGTTGACGTATTTTATTGAAAATTCGTATTGTTTGGTAAAAATTAATCTTTTTAGTTAAAAATCCGTCCTTTTTGGCCAAAATGCAACTGTTTACTTGAAAGTTTCTCTTTTCTGATTGAGAATTCAATTATTTTGTAAAAATTCATTTGTTCTGTTTGAGGATCCAAATTTGATTTATTTATGCATATTTTCGGGTTAAAAATTCAACTGTTTTATATAAACTTCCACTTTGGCTTGAAAATTCAACAATTTTGTGGGAAATAAAACTATTTGACTTAAAATTAACTTTTGGGATGTAAATTCATATTTTTTTGTTGAAAATTGCACTCATTTTGTAGAAAATTAAACTATTTGGTGGAGAATTAATCTATCAAATATTCGGTAGAAAATTAATTTATTAAAAAAAAATCATACTTCCCGATTAAACATTTAATTGTTTTGTAGGCAAATGTACAATGTAAGAAAATGTAATTATTTCATTTCTCGTCATGTATTTTGTTGAAAATCCGTCTTTTTGTAGAAAAACAATATTTTTTGCAGAAAAACAAAATTCTTGGTGGAATATTCATCTCTGTGGGTTAAAAATTCAGATTATTTCGTTAAAAATTTAACTGTTTTGATATAAATTCGTCCTTTCGGATTGAAAATAAACGGTTTTGGATTGAAAATAAATCAGCCTGTGATAATTCAGACTATGCGTTGGATTTCACCCTGAATCAGATGTGAGGACAAGTCGTGGATCGCCCGCGTGTAAACGTGGATTTTTAATACGTGGCATATAGACAATCCCTAATTAACAAACAAAGCGGGACTGATAAATGCAACAACAACAAAAAACTTGAAAAAGATAATATTTCCGAAAAAAAGTTCAAGAAATTTCTGCAAAGAAATCGTCCACAAAATTAATTGGCAACCAAAAACACCAAATGTAAGTTTTATGTTATCATAGAGCGTCAGTCCAATAAATTTCTTCTGAAGAGTATTTAGTACATTACACTGGATAAATTTTGTTTGTTTATTGTTAAATAAAATTCACAGGTGCATGGGTGCAAAAAAGGTCTTTCTTGCACACATTTAAATGGACCTCGACAAACAAATAAGTATGGAAAAAACTTCAGGGGTAACAGTGCGCTGATGGTGGGAGACTGCCAGCCATTATCGCAGGGAGCACACAAGGCACAAGAGTCAGACTGTGCGTACGATTTCGTCCTAAATTAGGTGTGAGGATAAGACGTGGATCGGCCGCATCCTACCGTAGATTTTTATTACGTGGTATATGGACGACCGCTACTTGTCAAAGAAAAAGCATAACTGATAAATCTATCAAAGAGGGACTTTAAAGAGATTATATTCCAAAAATAAATTCAAGAAATTACAGAAATCGTGCGCAAAGTTAATTGGCAACTCAAAACACCGAATGTAAGTCTTATATTAGTATGTAGCACCAGACAAATAAATTTCGTTTGAAAAGAGTATACAGAGTTGATCTAGCATTTTATAGTGGAATTATTTAAAATGTTTCCTTAAAAAACTATTATTATTTTTGCATTTATAAATGAAATTCCAAGGTGCACGGGTGCAAAAATGGCTTTTCTGATACATACTTAAATGGATTTAAACAGATAAATATATTGAAAAGAAAAAACGAGAGGGGTGAAAGTGCGCTGGTGGTAGGGAAATGCCTGCCGTCGCCACAGGGGATGCACGAGGGCCAGACTCTGCGTAGAATTTCGTTCTGAATTAGGTGTGAGGACGAGTCGTGGATCGGCCGCGTGTCACCGTGGATTTTTACTGCTTGGTATATGGACGATCCCTAAATAACAAACAGAGCATGACTGATAAATGCACAAAAAAAAAACGACTTCCAAGAGATAATATTCCCGGAAAGAAATATAAGAAAGAAATTGAAGAAATCGTCCACAAAGTTAATTGGAAACTTAAAACCCCGAATAAAGTTACCTTCCTCCCCATTTCTTCACTTTTATCCGAACTGGGAGGAGTTGAGCACGAGGGGAAAAGTCGAGAGGAGCCAAGGCGAGAATACAAGTTGAAACCAAGCAAAAGGAAAAGGTCAGCATGAAAAACGAGATTGAGAAGTAAGTTCTGTAGGGTCTCGACTCCTTCGCCTGCACCTTCATCTCCATCGGCATCTCTGCCTCTCGCCTTGGCCGGGGGCAGATCATAAAAAAAGAGAAAGAATGAAAAAAGGTTATGAATCCTAACTGCGCATGAATGCCTGAAAAGTCTCCTTTGCGAGTACGAGGATTGCACCGAATGTCGTCGAGGTTCGCTCGTCCGGAAATTAAGACGTCAACTCTTAACCACAAGCGGTAGCTATACATTATACAAGCAGCAACTCGTCCGCAATTTTCAATTTTTCATTTATTTTTTACTTAAGAATCCAGACATTTTTCTTGAAAATAAAGAGTCAAAAATAAAGTTAGTATAAACACATGGGTCTCAAAGGTTCAGTAGATCAATTGTATGGAAACCAGGGGAATTAAACAAAAATACCAGAACTCTAAGAAAAATTAATGAATGGAACAGTTTTATGAGTAACCAGCAATAAATTAGAGAACAGATTATTATTTTTGTTTCAAATTAAAATGAATATTAATGGAAAAGGCGGACAATTTTTTTCTTTTTAAAACATTTAAAAGAAAACAATTTTACTTTCCAAATACAGATTCACTACGTAAATATGTAAACTTGTTAAACATTTTAACACTTTTTATAATTCATTAATACTTTTCAATATTTCTCTTGAACTACACAATTTTACAAAACTTGATTTTTTTTACTGAAAATATGTATAAAAACGTGTATAAAATTTACTTCTTATTTGATATGTAAACAAGATATTTTTAATTTACATAATTCAAACATGAATACTGAGTTTATTGTTAAAAATTAATATTGCTTGTAAAAAGTTATCAGATCTACAAAAATATTTACAAAATAATACGGAGCGTTATCCTTTTACAACGAAATACCGAATTGGTATTTTTGAATATATAAAACATTACCTGAAATTTTTAAAAAGCTGTGAGTTCTAAATCTTGTTTAAATTATAATGATTTTTGTTTAAAATACCAATCTTCAATGTAAAACAACAACTTGACCTAAAACTGTCAGAAAATTCTGTACCTTCTTTGAAATTTAGTGATTTTTAATACTAATTTCAATTTGCAACAAAAAACACTAAAAAATTCTAAATTGTTTGAGTTTATAAATTTTATTATATTAAACAAAATAATTTATTGAATTTTAAATTCAAGAAATTTAAATTAGACGAAAATACAAATTAAAAATTCTATTTAACGTCCAATAATCATTGGATTTAAATCTAATGTTTCTTCTTAAGAAACAAAACAATTTGAGGTGAAACGCACCAAAATGACAAACCTAACTTAAAAAATTATAACTTAAAAAAAAAACATTTAAAATCTAATAATCTTTGTTAAAAAATGCTAATTTCCGATAAAAACGCCAAAAGAGATGAAAAAGGTAAATTTAATGAGAAAATTTTAATCTTTGAAATCTCGTAATTTTTTATTAGATTACCCAATTGCGTTTTAAAACGATAACATAACATTAAATTGTTAAAATGAGGAAGCTGGGTGGTTTTGGTTGAAATATTCTAATTTCCTTTTCACACAGAGTGAGATAAAAAATATTTTAATTAAACTAATTCTTTAAAGAATTAATTATTGTTTATTTTCTTCTATTATAATAAATCTATAAACATATATAAATAAATTAAAAAGGTCTCAATCAAATAATTTATTGCTTTAAAGTCTCGTGTGAGATAAGAGGTGTAAATTATTCATTATTGAGTCTTTATATAAGA
>NC_046657.1:16658978-16665475 GCF_010883055.1 Belonocnema kinseyi | reverse complement strand
AATATGTTTATTTAGGAATTGTTACAGCTGGAAAGTCCAAAAAATCTGAATATTTCCGAAAAAACGAACATTTCTAACATTGAATCTAGGATAAGATATTTAAAAACAATAATAAATTATTTCAACAGAGGTTTATTAAATTGCTTTAATTATTCACTAACTCTTACTAAAAGATTAACAAATATTTGCAAAGTTTAGAAGCACATCTTTCTAGCATTGTACTAAGAAGATATAGTTATAAGCAATCATACATTATTTAAACAATTATTTTTGTTATGCTTGATTGAATTTTTCGAAAAAATCTTAACTTTCTAGCATTATTCTAAGATAATGTTGTTATAAATAATATATTGTTTAAAAAACTATATTTAACTTTAATTGATTAACGCCTTATCATAACTGAAAAGTGGAGAGCAAATAAAAAAATTAAGTGAAAACGGCGACTTTCTAACTCTATTCCAAGAGAAAATAATAATAAATTGTTTTAAACATTTATGTAAATATATAATTATCATCAGAAAGTAATATTTTATTAATTAGAAACAATTTTTATTACAAGAAACCACAATAAAATAATAATTAGCGCCAAAAACACTTAAACCCCAATTTCTAACTCAAAGGATTTTTAACCCTATTTTTAACCTATTTAATTTGAAGATATTTAAAAACAGAGGAGAAAATCGATACTAAATATCACCAATTCCCGCTAGAAAAATTTGGAACTACTAAGAACACGACTCAGGTTCGATGCCCAAGGTCCACCAATTTTTTTCCCTCCATTTTCTGACAATTTTTCGTATTTGAAACAATATTATACATAGATCTTATTGTTAGAACACTGAGGGCACTAAAAAATGTATTCATAAATTTCCAATTTCAATATTTTTCTCATCTCCTTCTTTAGTTTTTAATTAGAGCCAGATTGCATGCTCTCGTTAATAAACAACCATTAAAATTTTTCCACTCATTACTCCATCACCCGAGCCCTATCGATCCGTGTTTCATTAACGACTCGTACCTTCGTCAAAGACAGCTTATGAATGCAGGGACGGTACTTAAGTAAGGCAAAGGACGTGAAATGAAGAGAAACCGAACAAGGACTAGAAAGAGGACAAATTCAGAGACAATACAGTCAGCAGCAGACGCAGCAAATTGCCCGTTAATAATACTGCAAGGGTCGGTGCATCGCGCTGCAATCGTCTGGATGAAATATTCCACTCTGATCCGATGTAATTGCACTGCTTTAAAATTCTACCCTTATTCAGTTCTAAATCCCCAGATATCCCTTCCAAAAGATTAAATACAAAAAACGAGTTCAAGAGACCTAAAAATAGAGGAGAAAATTAATATTTAACCTCATCTATTCTCTTTAGTCAAATCTGCGATCACTAGGAGCGTGATTCGGGTTCGATCCCCAAGATCCACCAATTTTTGTTTCCTTTTTTTTTCGGCAATTTTCCTCCAATCAATCTCGAACACTTTTATCCTTTTGATTGCAATCTCGAAAAATTATTTTTTTCAAACAAAAAATTCTATTTTCTACAGAAAAAATTTATTATATAAACGAAAGGTATTTGTAGGCTTGAGTAGGAAATGTCTGGGGACTAAGCATTCAGGCAGAAACGTCTATTTACGAGATATTTACTGGGTAATATTGGTCAGACTTAGTACACGTGCGCCTCGGCAAAGCCCAACTGCAAGCGTATTCCGTAAGCCAGTTAGGCGGGGTATTTAGGAGGGAATTTGGCGGTCCTAAAGTTGTACATTATATTCCAACCCCAACCCCATCTCCGACCCCATCGAACCCTCAAGGGACTCGGAATTTCGCCGAGCAAATTTAATAAGAGGACAGTCGAACTTCCCCACCTGGACCCTCTATTAACTCCCTATTACCTAATATTTCAACAATTCCTTAATCATGTTAATTTTCTCCGGAAATTGCTCGTAACAAAAATATTTGTAATGCTCCAATTTGCTAAGGGGTCGCTGATAAATTACCTAGTCTTTTTTAAGGGGGGAGGGGGGGGCGAAAACAATTTTCTATGTAAGCTATTTTCAAGTCTGCACATCACTAAAAAATAAAAGTTAAACAGATTTTATTATAATCAGGTGTTTGTCAGCCCAAACGTTTTACTCTCTTTCACTTCTTTCTCGTTAATAAAACCTATTTGGAAAATCCAAATATTTTTAGTTGAAAGTTGTTTTTTCATTTAAAAGCGTATTATTAAATTTCTGGTTAAAATTTCATCTTTTTTGTTTAAAATTTTATTATTTGGTTCAAAATTTTTATTTTTTGGAATTGTTTTGTAGGAAATTTGTATTTTTTGCATTATATATTATTTGGTGTTACTTCTTTGGATAAAAACTTAAATGATTTGTTAAAAATTATGTTTTTGGGTTTTTTTGTATGTTGAATATTAATTTTTCAAACTGAAAATTCAATCATTCTATTGTTGGTTTAAAAAGCGATCTTTTTTATTTGAAAATCATTTCTCTTGATATCAAATTGATCTGTTTGCAAATATATGTTTAGGATTCAAGTATTTTGTTAAAAATTAATCTGTTTTGTAGAAAGTTCGTTTTTTTCTATTGAAGATTAAATTTGCAAATTAAAATTTAACTGTGCCATTTTTGGTAAAAAAAAACAATTTTTTTGTAGAATAAGAAATTAACTGTCTGGTTTTAAATTTAGGTAATTTGTTTGAAAATTCGCCTTTTTTATTGAAAGTGGATTTATTTGGTAAAAAGAAAAAGTTGAGCGTTTTGTTATAAATTCGTACTTTTTGGTAAAAAATTAGTATTCTTGGTAGCAAATTAAAATTTTGAATTAAAAATATTCACATTTTGTTTCAAATTCGTCTTTTTATAAAAAAATTAATCTCCTTGATTGAAATAATAACTTTTTAGTTAAAAATTCAATACTTTGGTAAAAAGTTAAACTGTTTGGTAGAAAATCAGTTTTATATGGAAAATAATTTTTTTTAAATTAAAGTTTAACTATTACATTTGAGGTTGAAAATGTATGTGAATTATTTAAAATTAATCTTTTTGGTTGAAAATTCTACTATTCGTTTGAAAATTCAATTAATGGGTTAAAAATGTGTGTATTTTGATCAAAATTTATTCTTCTTGGTAGAAAATTAATCCTCTTGGTTTAAAATTCAACTATTTAGACAAAAAATAATGTTTTTACCTTAAAAATCCAACATTTAGAATGCAATTTTTTTGCTTCGTTGACTGAAAAATCTTTCTTGGTTAAAAATATAATTATCATTGAAAATTCGTCTTTTTTATTTGGAAATCTATCTCTTTCGGTAGAAATTCCATCTTTTTCGGTTTTGTTGAGAATTTGTCTTTATTAGTGGAAAATTGATCTTTTTGATTAATAATTCTATTATTTAGTTTAAAATTCAACAGTTTTGTTGAAAGTTCGTCTTCTTGCCTTAAAAATGCAATATTTTGGGTGATTTTTTTTCCGTTGACTGAAAAATCTTTCTCGGTTGAAAATTTAATTATTTTTGAAAACTTGTCTTTTTTCGTTCAATTGAACTCTTTTTATTTAAAATCAAGAACTTTTTTTGTTAAAATATCAACTATTACATTTATTGTTCAGTATTCATCTTATTTGATTAAAAATTCAACTACTTGTCTGAAAATTGAACTAAACACTTTGTCACTTTATGAAAAACATTTCAAAATTCCCGAAAAAAAAACTTAATGCAATTCAAGCATGGTCCGTATACTAACCCTCTAGTGTTCGAATCCCGGCACCTGAATATTGTTTAACTATTTTTTGTAATCCTTTCAATTTAGTGATAAAACAAATATTTCTTGATCGAGAGTAAATTTTGCTTTATAGTTTGCAGTTTAATGGCTGATTTTCACGGTGATTTGTTTTCTCGAATCCTGGGAAGACATTCGAACAATAAAGAGCAATAAAGTCGAATTCGGATTGCTATCAATGCCCTTAAGCTATGGGTAAGTTTGAAGCTAGACGGTTGGATATATGTATCTCGCTTTGTGGAGTCATATCTGTGTTATTTTAGACGCAAACAGCGAGGTCCACTTGAATCGCAACTTTTCCGGTGGATGAACTCCGCGAAATTCGATACGGAAGCAACTCCTCTATAGCCCATTACGTTAAGGGTCTTTCGGTGCTTCTATTACAATTCGTAACGCGAACCCGTATCGTCGTAACCGTCTCTGAAACCACCCTCTATTCCCATAAACCGTCTCGTTGACTGAAACCACTTTTTACCCCCAATTATCTTGTTAAGAATTATATAAATAAGGAATTTTCAATGAGAAAGAAGTTAGTTTAAAAGCTTAGACAGAGTGGCCCATTTCTCATTCCCATCGAAAAAAATCATATTGAAAATACTAAAGAAATACTATAAAACAACTAATAGAGGATAGGGACACACTTACAAGCATAGAAAAAAGTTTCGATGGCAGGAATCGAACTCAGGACGTGGTCTAAGGCATCATAGACACACATCGGGGTGCTAATTGAATCTTTCTTTCTTTGAAATGGGCCTTTATTCGCGAAGGTACCTGTCTATTTTTCTAAATTCCCATTCCACTTTCCAGTCAGAAAAAAATGTTCAGGGTCATTGAAATGAAATTATTAGATCTCTTAAAGCTGGAAAATTTTTTAAAATTTAAAGTAATAAAAACAGAACTGCAAAGGAAATCACTAAAATTTTAAGACTTGAATTTTAAACTGCTACAATTGAACTTAAAAAAATTTGTAATTCTCACGTATAAAATAGAAACTATTATCCCTTTTCAATTCAACATTTTTTAATTAAATGACGTTAAACATCTAGAGAATTAACAAAAAATACTCTAAAGTTATTTCAAATTTTCTCACGCTTTTTTATATTTTCCAATTCTATTACATAATTTCCCACACCCCCCACTTTTTTCCAAGCCCACGCACGATGGAAAATAGGAAGGAGCGTAGAAAAATATGGAAAACGCATGAAAAGATATCAGATAGCGTGTGAAAAAAGAAAGGGGTGTGGGAAAATTGGAAGGAGCGTGGGACAATAGGATAAAAGCGTGGGGAAATATGAAATAGCGTGGAAAAGTAAGAAGGAGCGTGGTAAAAAAAGCGTTGGAAAATGTAAAATAGCGTGGGAAAAAAAGAAAGAGGCGTGGGAAAATTTGAAAAAAGGGTGAAAAATTATTAAATAAATGTTTCAAACACTTGAAAAACACTTTATATTATACAAATCCATTGAGAGTCCTTAGCATCTTCTAAAATATTCTCAAAACTTTAAAATTCTTTAAAATCTTTGATATGTTAAATATTAAAATTTTTTTCATAACCATCAAAATATTATAAAATCATGATGAAATCACATGAAATCTGATATTTCCGGAAATCCTGAAAAATTGATTAAAAATACCTAGAGAGCTTTTTAAATACCTTAAAAGCAACAAATCTTCGAAAATCTCATAAAATCCCTTGGAATCTTCGAAAATATCCTGAAATATTTAAATTTCTTTGAAATACTACCAAATTACTGAAATAAATTGAAAATTAAATATAATATCTTAAAATTTCCTCAAATATTTCTAATACTTTGAAATCTTTTAAATTCCCTTTAACTTCTTAAAAGCTCTTAGCAATTACATGGAATTAAAAAATATTCTAATGCTATTTTAAAACTTTCACGCTTTTTTCTATTTTCCCATGCCCCTTTCTATTTCCCCAGGATATTAAATATTTTTCCACATCTCGTTTCCTGTTCTTACATGCTTTTTATACTTTCCAACGCTTTTTAAATAATTGTCCATGTTCTTTTTTTAATTTTCCCAAACTTTCCTATACTTTTCCAAGCTTTTTTATTTTTGTCCATGCTATTTCATAATTACCGACGCCCTCTCATTTTTTCCTACGCCCAAGCATTATATAAAATACGAAGGTGCGTGGAAAATATGAAAAAAAACATGGAAAAATATTAGATAGCGTGTGAAAGAAGAAAAGGGTATGGGAAAATAAGAAGGAGCGTGGGAAAATAGGAAGGAGCGTGGGACAATATGATAAAAGCGTGGGGAAATATGAAATAGCGTGGGAAAAAAGGAAAAGACGTGAGATACTATGAAATAGCGTAAAAAAATTGAATGAGCGTGGTAAAAAACCGCGAGAAGAAAGAAAGGGGCGTGGGATATTATGAAATAGCGTAAGAAATTGAAAAGAGCGTGGTAAAAAAAGCGTGGGAAATATGATATAGCATGGGAAAAAAGAAAGGGGCGCGAGATACTATGAAATGGCGTAAAAAATTGCAAGGAGCGTGGTAAAAAAAGTGTGTGAAATATTAAATAGCATGGGAAGAAAAGACGGGGCGTGATATACTATGAAATAGCGTAAAAAATGGAATGAGCGAGGTAAAAAACCGCGAGAAGAAAGGAAGGGGCGTGGGATATTATGAAATTGCGTAAAAGATTGAAAAGAGCGTGGTAAAAAAAGCGTGGGAAATATGATATAG
>NC_046657.1:16656334-16658878 GCF_010883055.1 Belonocnema kinseyi | reverse complement strand
AAGACGTGAGATACTATGAAATAGCGTAAAAAATGGAACGAGCGTGGTAAAAAACCGCGAGAAGAAAGGAAGGGGCGTGGGATATTATGAAATTGCGTAAAAAATTGAAAAGAGCGTGGTAAAAAAAGCGTGGGAAATATGATATAGCATGGGAAAAAAGAAAAGGGCGCGAGATACTATGAAATGGCGTAAAAAGTTGCAAGGAGCGTGGTAAGAAAAGTGTGGGAAATATGAAATAGCATGGGAAGAAAAGGCGGGGCGTGGGGTACTATGAAATAGCGTAAAAAAATTGGAAGGAGCGTAGTAAAAAAGCGTGGGATATTTGAAATAGTGTGGGAAGAAAGGAAGAGGCGTGGGATACTATGAAATAGCGTAAGAAAATTGGCAGGAGTGTGGTAAAAAAAGCGTGGAAAAGTATGAAATAAAATGAGAAAAAAGAGAAGGGTTGTGGAAAAATATGAAAAAAATTATGAAATCAATCTTTCAAATCCTTAGAAATCCCTTCAATTATTGTAATCGATGGAAAACTCCCTCAAAACTTAAAAATATCCTCAACTCCTTAAAACTCTTTTAAATCTTTGGTACTATCTTGACCATTCGAAATTCTTTAAGATCCCTCGAAATATTATAAAATCATGTGAAATCATTTGAAATTGATATTTCCGGAAATCCTGAAAAATTGATAAAAAGAGATTGAGAGCTTCTAAAATCCCTCAAAGTCATTAGAATCTTCGAAAATCTAATAAAATAAAATAAGCTGATCATTCCTTTGACTTTTTTGTGCATAAATTATTTAAAAATTCATTAGAATGTTATAGAAACACGTAAAATGACATGAAATCTGATATTTCCTGAGGTGCTAAAGCCCCTTTAAATCATTCATGCCCTTGAAAGTTCCTGAATAATGCTTAAATCTGTTAAAAAGGCCGTGGAATATTTTTAAATGCCATAAAATATTTCAAATCGTTCGAAATCCCTTGGAGGATCTTCAAGATTTCTTGAAAGTTAAAGAATATACCCTAACACCTTCAAAATTCTTTGGAATCCATTTAAATGATTGAAATCTGTTAGAAATTTTTTCAATTGTGAAAGTGACTATAGTTGACTATCTTGAAAAAACAACCAAAAAGTGACCCGAGAAAAAAAGTTACTTAAAGTGACTGTGTGGCAGCCCAAATTATTCTTGACAGTTACTCAAAGTCCTTCTTACAGAAATTCCCTGATTTTTAAATCCTAGACTTTTTCCTGATTTCCAGGTTTTTTTCTGATCTGCGACCACCCTTAATTTTAACTGCTTTATGTCATACAATGTCTGCTGTTGTCAATGTATAATAAAAATTAAAAATTGGTAAATCGAAATGATCACGGAGTGCATCCATTCAAATTTCCAATGTCAAATTATATAATTCAGCTCTTAATTAGATCTGTTCATCCATTTGTAGCAGACTAATTAATAATGGGTTTTAATTATTCAATACGTTCCGCAAAGTTAATTATGATTCGATCAAATCGCAATTTTGCTGGCCATTTTCATAAAATGCTTTATTTTTCTCTTAACAGGAAATACAATGAAAGTTGTAAAACATTCATCCAGAAAACGATTTCGTTAAATCAACAAAAATCGTTGGGTATTTTAACCAACGATTTTTATAATTTTAGTCAAATCTCATGGTATATGGAGTATTTGGTTGATTCAACGACAACATTTGATTGGATCAATCAAACATTTGTTTGAATCATCAAAAATGTGCCTGACTCAACCAAATTTGTCTGATTAAGCCAAAGTTTCAGGTGGGCTTAAGAAAACAGTTGTTTTTTTTTGGTTCAATACAATTTTTTTTCGGAGTACGTGAAAAGATATAAGCGTTGTGGCAAGGGGTTAAAGCCTTGAACAAGCAAGCAGACGTTTATGATTTACAGGGTAGGAGACGGCAGGTTGGCTTCTAAGCCGACTGAACCATTCTACAAAGTAAACAAGATGGACCCCGGGACAGCTTATCCAGGCTGAATGCAACAAGCTATTTCCACTCGCTCAACCCTGTCATTCCTTCGTCGCTCGTCACCAACAATTCGTCTCCACTCTACAAAACGAAAGCGGAAAAATAACTAAAAACGCTTATTGTGCCGTTTTTCAAACTCCTATTAAACATGTCTATACGAAGAATATGCTATTTGCAGGATAATTAAAAAAAAAACAGTAAAAACCAATAACATCCCGATGTGTGTCTACGTTGCTTTACTCCCCGTCCAGGGTTCGATTCTCGTCATCGAAACTTTTTTTTCTTCATTTCTAAATATGTTTCTATGCCCTCTTAACTATGTTATATTATTTATAATTATTCTGGAACGAAACCAGACACTAAGAAGGTCATATAATTACTTCATACTGCTTCCTTAACCCAGATTTCAAAATTAAACCAAGAATTTAATTAAGATCCTGTTCGTCGAAGCTGACAACTCTCAACAACTGCATTTCTCATTGTCGTGCTTCTCGTGACTATGACGATTTGGTTTCGGCTTTATGACACTGGGGGGGGGGGGGGG
>NC_046657.1:16638729-16656234 GCF_010883055.1 Belonocnema kinseyi | reverse complement strand
GGGGGAGGGGGGGAGGTATCGTGGTTGGGGTTGGAAAGAGCAATACTCGCGATAGTTGAAGCGCATCTTACGGGGTCGCCCCGGTGGCGGGGCTTGTAAGGTAGTGGCTGCCAGCGTGAAATGAGCTGCCAGCCACGACATACGGTCTCCGTAGTTGTTTAACTCGAAGCCACCATCCGGCGCCTGCTAACTAAATCCAAGGACCGCGCCTTCTGTCGGGGATGAGGCAGGATAAACTATTTCGAAACTTCTAACAAACCGTTTTTCAACGTCAAAATAATGTATTTCGACCTTAAATCAGTCAGAAATGGAAGAAAACATTTTTTTGAAAATTTTCACCATTACCTTGAGCGCTTTGTAGCTAGGAAAATTCCGGAAAGCATTTTTTTGGGATAAAACAACAGAAGGTGACGAGAAGTATAGAGAAAGTTGAAAAAAAATTTACAAATAAATTTATATTGGCGTGGACTCGAACCCCGAACGTTACATTACCAGTTGTAGATGACGATTTTTAGCCGATTTGCAATACTGAAATTTCGATGTTGGAGTTTTAATTAATGGAAACATTAGACACTTATAAACATGAATGCATATATGCAGAAAAAAAATATAATTCGCATGGTTGACTTTCCCTCGTTTATTCCTCGTAAATAAACGAGTAGAGCCACTTAACGAACCTCAACCGTAGCCACAAGCGCACAAGGGTTGTTAACTTTAATCTTTTGCTTGAAAAAAGACCCTCAGGAGGGGAAGTTTTTTTAGAGGAAGCAGTAGAGAATAGACTTGAGGACCGAAAAGACGAAGAGTGGCATTTAAATATTCTTCTTTGGTAGGAAGTTCCTGACATATATTTTTATTAGCCAAAAAGATTTCAATTATCAATGAAAAAAAAAAAACTATAAACTGAATTAAAAGCCAATATCGTATATTATTTGTTTTAAAAAGCATTATTTATGTCAAAACTGTTGCAGTAAGCCTGTAGGTGATTTCGTTATATAATATTTATTCAATCCAGTGCGTAAAATAATCGAACGTTGTCTTGCTGTGCAGGGTTCGATTCCTAGGTCCTGATTTTTTTTCAGAAATTTTTTAACAAGACTTTGTAGAACGAACTATTTCAAGGGCCTTTAAGTAAGAAAGTTTTAAGTTATTTCCAGATTTATCAGACTTCTCTTGACGTTTAAGCATTTTTTCCACAGAATTTGGTCCGCTGTTAAAATCTGTGTGGCTATCGACTCAGTGAGAATTTTGTCCTCAGGCGTCACGCATTTATTCATATGAGGCTAAAACACGGTTTAGGTCGCGGCTATACGTGAACGATGCAGGTTGCATACATATGAGCCACGGAAACGAGAGGACGACAAAAAGATCTCAAAAATAAAAATAAAAAAATTCATTACAATCCCAGAACGTGACGTTAGTGTCTAATTATTTGTTCAAAGTTGTGCCAAAAAAAAGGAACTTGAATATCGAACAAATCCATTTTGTACTATCATAAGGCGATTAATTTGAGAGTACCTGGGTTCGATTCCCGCCAAGTCGAGTTTTTTTCTTTCAGTTTTTTCAATGTTTGAGCTTTTAATTACAAATATTTTCCAATGCCATTTTATTTTTTCCCAAGCCCATTGCTTTCCCCTCCCGCTAATTCCTATGTGGCTACAGTGTTTCATATTTTCCCCACGCTATTTCATAATTTCCCACGCCATTTCCTTTCCCCCCTTTTTTTACCTTTTTTGACTAACGCTTTTTCTTATTTGTCCACGCTCCTTCCTATTTTCCCACGCTCTTTCATATTTTGCTACGCTCCATTCCTTTTTTTCACGCTTTTCTATATTTTCACATGCTTTTTAATATTTTCTCACGCTTTTAGATATTTCCCCACGCTATTTCATATTTTCCAATGACCATTAATTTTTTCCACGCTGTTTTATATTTTATTCCACACTCGACCGAAAAGGCCACCATAATACACTATCACGATGCTCACACATGAGAGAAAATAGCAAGAGGCGCAAGAAAATATAAAGAAGCATGAAAAAATATCGGAATACGTGGGAAAAACGAAATATGCATGGGAAAATATAAAATAGCCAAAAAAAAAGCGTGGGGAAAAATGGAGGGGGTGTGGGAGAATATAGAAAGAATCGTAAAAAAATAGGAAGGGGTGTGGACAAATATGAAATAGCGAACAAAAAATATCATGGGAAAAAGGGAAGGGATGTGAGAAAATATGAAGTAGCGTGGGAAATTAGGAAAGGATAGTATGAAAAAAGCGTGGCAAAGTGTAAAGTTCACTTTCTCTAATTATTTCACATCTTCTGAACTTGAAATTGCTTGAACTGCTAGATTTTTATACATCACATCCACCACTGTTTTTTAACAAGTTTGGTCAATTTCTTATTTTCCCATGCTTATTTCATTTTTCCCCGCGCTTTTTCATGTTTTCCTATGCTTTTTCATTATTTGTTAAGCCCCTTCCTATTTGCCTATACGCTATTTCATATTTTTTCACGCCCCTTTCTAAATTCTATGCTTTTGTGTATTTTCCCGTGTTTCTATATTTTCTCAGGCTATTTCATATTTTTCAACGCCCCCTTATTTTTCCCACGCTATTTCATATTTTACCACGCCTATTCAAGTGGGAAAATAGGAAAGGGCGTGGAAGTATAAAAAAAAGCATAATAAATATATGATTACGTGAAAAGTAAGAAATAAGCTTGGGAAATAATAAATTCCCCAAATTTTTCTAAAACAGTTGTGTATGTGATGTGTAAAAATATAGCAATTCAAGAAAATTCAAGTTTAGGAGTTGTGAAATAATTAGGAAAAACTAAATTTATACTTTCCCACGCTTTTTTCATTCTTTCCTAAGTGCCTTCCTATTTCCTACGCTATTTCATATTTTCTCACACCCGTTCCCTTTTTCCATGATGTATGATTTTTTTCGCTATTTCATGTTTCTCCACGTCCCTTCCTTTTTTTCACATTAGTTTGTATATTTTTCCACGCCCCTTCTGATTTCTCCCCACGCTTTTTTTGGCACTCCTCTTCCTACTTTCCTATTTTCCTTTCCTTTCCTATTTTCTCTCATGTTTGGGCGTGGTCAAATATAAAACAGCGTCGAAAAAATTAATGGGCATTAAGAAGTGTGAAATGGCGTGGGAAAATATCAAAAAGCGTGGGAAAATATAGAAAAACGTAAAAAAAGAAAGGGGCATAGAAAAATAGGAAAGATCATGAAAAAATATAAAAAAGCGTGAAAATAAAGGAAAGGGCGTGGGAAAGTCTGAAACCGCGTGGGTCAAAAAGGGTCAAATGTTAAAGTATCTGTCATATCTGTCGAAATCCCATGTAAAATCCTATCATAAAGGAATCAGAAAATCATTTCAGGGGTTTGTCTCATTGGCATCATTTCTATTAATATTCAATAAATAAATATTTAAATACAAATAAATGTAAACAAGCATGTATGAAAATAGTCAACGAATAATGTAGAATTGAGAGGAGAAACGTATATTATGACAGGAATCGCATTATAGGGAGGATCAGAGGACAAGAAAGAGGGAGAAATGGGGGAGGGATCGCGATGTCCATGCAAATTTATGAGGTTATAAATCCTGAGGACCCTTGTCGTTGTGTCCCATAATTCGACCATCACGACCGACTATAAAAATAAAGCAGCATGAGCCTCTCAGTGCAATATCGAAGAAAATGCAGCCTGTCGGCGGTAAATCGAACCAACCATCTCTTATGAATAATAACAAGTACTTGTGGGACTATCAAAAAGCTTATCCCGATTTTATGCTTCGACGCTTCGCATATATTGCCTCCTTTCATTAAATTATTACCGTCTAGGTACTAAAATTAAATTTTTTTATTTAAAATAGCACTTCATATTGATTTAGAAACCCCTTTTTATCACCATCTGTAAGGTTTGGAAAAGTTATTTGTAATCTAAGCTTGGTCTAGATGATAATTTAAATGACTTGCAGCTTGGGCGTTGAGGGTTCCATTCTCGACCCGGGTGTTTTTTTTTTCTGTAATGTTTGCATCGTTTTTCTATATTTTTATTAAAGTGTTATTAGTCAGGAACATTTTTAACTGTTTGATTCAAATTTTTTTTCTGAGATAAGGGAGCATCTATGTCTTTAATGCATGAATGAAGAATAACGATCGGATTTACTTGGCCAGATGGTGGATTTCACGTACAGTTTAAGCTCGCTTTAATTTCATTAAAGGGATATAGTAGAATAAGAATGATTCCTTGGTAAGACTCAGAGATAGTTCGATCAGGAGAGACAAAGAAATTTGAAAAAGGAAAAGGACTAATGAAAGCAAAACCTCCGTGCTTTCTGCTTTTATCGAAGATACGGTCTGGGATAATGGACACTCGTATACTCGCCGTAACGATACCTCATTCTCATTTAACGAGAATGAAAAATAACCAACATCTTCCTCAAATCCCAGGTTTATATTTATCTTTTATCCGCAAATTACTTTGGAAATTAGCTTTATAATCTTCCAAATTACATTACATTAGTAGAAAGTTATTTAAAATATAAATGAAATTAATGCAAAATATTACAAATAAATAGAAAAAAGTTCCGGGAATCGAACCCAAAAGGTACGAGGCTCCAGTTCCTGCTAAGTGCAGGCGTTTCGACAGTCAATTCAGTGCCTGCTCTCTGGGCTCGAATCCCGCCACTTAAACATTCTTTTTCGCATTTTTTTTCAGCTATAAATAAATTGTCTACACTCTAACAACATTTTGTCTATCATAAGATAAACAGACAGAGATTCACTTTTTGCAAGTGCTCTTCTCAGCTAATTTGTATTTAAAGAAACGATTCCTATTCAGGAATTTTTTGCACTTGCCTTTAATTTAAAAATGGCTGCCTCATCGTTGTGGAGAATGACTATTTTACTTAAGAAAGTTGGTTGGCGTAAGAGCAAAGTGCTCGGAAGAAATTTTACGGAAGCAATTCTCGCTTACTTTGTAAGCTTGCAGTCGAGTTAAAAGGCAGCTGCATTAGCAAATGGAAATGGGAAAACGAGCTTAGTCAAGTAGTGTCATTTGCAGCCCCACTTAGATTATATTGGTTGTTTGCACAACGTATTGATTCAGACTCGTGTAGCCCTTTTCTTTGCTGTGCACTGTTCCGAATTGAGTCGAAACATTTTTATCCCAAGATTCAGTATCGTTCGTATAAAGGTTTGCTCCCATATTGAGTTTTTATCAGGAGTGAATTTCGCAATCTTTGGACGGCCACTTCTAAACGAAAAACCGCTTTATCTTCAAATAAAGACTTTATTTCCAATTAGCCTATATCCCCGAAAAATAATTATTATTAATCAACAGTCTCTCGTCAAAATTCTACATTTAGGTCTTATCCGAAAAATCCCAAATCCGTTTTTTGAACAAGGTAGATTTCAATTTTTGAGTTTCCAATCTTTTTTAGGGCGTGTACTCAAATCCTGAAAAAAATCCCTGACAATTCCAGGCTTTTTCCAGGTATAATTTTTCGCGAATTTATTGTAAATAATGTTTTTCTTTAGTTTCTAGAAATTTATTTGAAATTACAAGATATTCTTAAATATTTGAGCATGATAAATTAATTGAATAATTAAATAATGCGAAAAAAATCATTAATCATTTCTTAAATTTGGCTCTAATGTCCATAAATTTCAATAATAATTCAAACGGATTTTTATTTTATCTGCTTATACTTCAAATTCAGTGCATATTTAGGTAAGACAATGTGAGCAATATATTAAATTCAATTTAAACCGCTTTCAATTCCTAATTTTTCAAGTCGAAGTTCGGATTTCCAAACAAATAGATGAACTTTTAACCAAATTGTAGTCGAATTTTCCACCGAAAAGTTTACTTTTCTACCAAGAAGAAGATTTCTCAAAAAATACATTAATTTTCAATCAAACGGACTGTCAACCGAACTAGAATCATAAAATTTCCATTTAAATAATAATTATCAGCCCAGAAGATTAAGATGTATCCAAAAATCAAAATTTTTAACTACAAAATATAATTTTTCAACTCAACATTTAATGGTTATATTTCTAGGAAAAAAATAATTTTCTACAATAAATTAACCACAAAATAAATTTCCAACAAAATATATAATTTTTGAACCAATAAGATAATTTTTTTAATGAAAATGACGAATATTTACAAAAACAAATTAATGTTTAACAAAAGAGTAATTTTATCAATCAAGTAATTAAATCTTCATTCAAAAATGATAAGTCCGTAATAAAAACTGTATTAGTCGACATTTCAGCCAAAAAAGATTATAATTTTTAATAAAAAATAATGCAGAATAGTACAATTTTTAGTTTAAAAATTTGTTTAAACAAAAAAAACGAATTTTTGATAAAATAGTTCAATGCAAAAATATACAGTAACTTTTACAAATCAAGATTCATTGTTATTAAATTTAATATTGCAATTAAAAAAAAATTAAGTACGCTTTCGACAAAATTCCCTGACTTAAAAAAAAAATCCCTAACATTTCCTGGTTTTTCCAGGCATATAAAAATTCACTGACTACTCCAGGTTTTCCAGGTTTTTCAGGCAGGGTAGGCACCCTGGTTTTTTAAAAATACTTTTTTAAGGCTAGACTGAATTTATGAGAAAAGGGACATAATAAAATTATCATCAGATGCTTTTGGTCTGATCCCTGTTGAAGTCCCGAAACGCAGCCCCGTCGATTCCCGAGGGGAAGTTAATCGTCGCCGCGAGCTATCTAGACCGCCCAAACGATAAATAACGACCATGATTTTCGGATAAATCATCCCCCAATCGGACAGTCGGGTTACTTCGAATAATCTATTGGCCTTCGTTTTCTTGCATCGTGCTTCCCGAATTATTACTTCCGGTTCATTAAATACAGTTCAACGTAATTTACTTTGGACCAACTTTGTAAAATACAATCGTTATTCAAAAAAGGAGAATTATCACTATAAAAGGATCATTATTTGGGCTTTTGATTAAAATCGTCTGAATTTTGCACTTTAACTAAACAAAGTCTTAGGGCACGTAATTCCAAATCGGTAATTACAAATAAAACGCTAATACTATTAAAAAATACATTGTATAAAACTTCTAGCAATATCTCTCCGTCATGCTTTGAAAATGATAGAAAGTAATTCTATAGCCTTTCTATTGCAGGAGCAAGGGCAAAGTAATGAAATATTTAAATTTCGCGCCCAAATTGACCGTAGTCTTAGAGCGCCAAATTCAAACTTCCATATTTTTTTCTTTTCAAGTAGATCTTTTCACAATACTAAAAACTGTTCTACAAGCTCTTTATGTCTCCAAACCAGAAAGTATGACATATTATGTCTTTCTTCTTAAAAATAGTTGGCCTGGATTCAACTCTACTTATTCTCGGTGAAGCGGATGTCGAGCTTATTGTTGTTATTTCTCTTCTTTTAATGATACAATAAATCTCGGCGAAAAATATTTCTCACTGCATTCGTACGGTCTATGGCTCCCTATTGTCTATTGTGTCTCCCTAACTTCAAAAAATTAGATAAATAAAGTTGAAAATTAATGCGTGAACTAAGTTTAATTTTTAAATTTGACCCGCTTTTTCGTTCTCATTTCAAATTAGGGATTCGAAATATTTTATTAAAAAAAATATATTGAATATTATTCTATCATTGTAAATTTTTGTGAGGATAAATGAAAACTCTGAATACCAAACATTTCTATTCAAAGAGGCAGGGCTCCCGAAATAACGCACGTAGGTGTCGTTCTCTTTCGGGAATGATTTCCAATATGCGGGTGGAGAACGCGAGCCCCGTTCAAATACGAGTGGCTCAGAATACCAATAGCGAGTACCCCGATACCGAAAAGTGAAACTTTCAATCAGATTGCGACCTTTATTCAATTTTCCAACGATTATTTGATAAGAGAAAGTAAAATTGGTTTCTAAAATTTACGCTTTATATTAGAAAATCAAACAAATTGAATTTAAATATCCAAATCAATAATTTAACTTAAGAAATTAATAAATATTATAACTTGAGAACAGAAAAAAACTATAAATTTTTGAATTTCGCGCGCAAATGCCGCTCCTCTTGCTAGAAGAAGAGCCGCGAAATTCAAAATATAAAATTAAAGAAAATTTGTGAAAAGGTGTTATATCGACAATCAGATGAGATTTAACTCACCACAAAATTAGTTTAGCGATTAAAAATTCTAATCCACTGACCTGAAATAAAAAAGAAACATTTTGATCATTATAATACAATTTTTTCTTATCTTAAAGAATTTAAAAGTATAAACGCTATCTTTAAAGGTGGCAAATTTGAATTGAACCAACAACGAAAATACTCAATTTTAGTTTAAAATTAATGAACAAAAAGGTTGTCTGAGCCGAGCATTTGCGGTCAGTCTTTTACGCATTGCTGGGCAAGAGTGGAGGCCGTGGTCAAGTTCTCAGACGCTGCTGGTAAAAAGATAAGAAGTTCCCTTCTTTTTCATGAGGTGGAGAATCCTGTCTCGAGAAAAGATTTGTCTTCCAATCTGAAATCCACTTCAGTGGGGGAAAGTGGAACTAGAGTACGACAAAACCCCAATCCCTTTAATGGAGACAAATCCCTTTCGCACAAACCCTTCACAGACGCAGCAGACAATTTGTAAGAGTATATCCCACCTAGCTCGATATTAGCACCCACACCCGAGGCACCTTCACGAGCCAATCATCCTTTCTGCGTTTTCCGCTTTCTCTCAAGTTTCCCCTTTATTCATAAATTAAATTATTAGCCTCCAGACACATAAAATAATATTTAAACACTCATCCTTAACAAAAATATTGCAGCGTCAAGTATCAGCTAACTTCAATTCAAATTTTGTTAAATTAGGTATGTCTAGACTAGCGATAAGGATATGCTACGTTTGCGAGATGTGAGATTCCGGGTTTGAATCCCAGCCTAAGTAAACTTCCACAACTTTTTTTCCTCATATTTTGTAGAAACCCTTATAGTTTCATTCAGATGTCCGTCAGTCATAGTTTTTTCCCGTTAGGGGAAGTGAGGAGGATAGGAGCATTATATACGTCATTCAAATATTTTATTTTTTGAAATGACATATTTAAAGAGAAAAGGCGAAAAAGAAGAAGTTTTTCGAGAATTGGAGGAAAAAAGGAAAATTTAAAAAAAGGAAATGCAGGGAAATATGGGAAAGTTCGTGATCCTTGGAAGGGATGTTGAGGAAGTTGGAGGCGGAGTACAGGAAAGTGACGGGGAGAGATAGGGATATTATTGAACGTGTAGTAAAGAAGTAAGGATAACTAGGGAAGGGGGAGTAATGTTTGGGAGAGTAAGGAAGAGATGGTTATATAGGGAAAGTAGCGGAAGAAAAACTAGAAGAAGCGAGGAGAATTGAAGAGGGAAGAAAAGGTAAAAAAGTAGGGGAAATAAGGGGAGGGTAATTATATAAGGACAGGGAGGGGGTAGTAAAATGAAGAAGTAGGGAAGCAAGTGCTGGAGAAGAGAATGTTTTGTTTTGACGATTTGACGAACTTTTATAACTTCTAAGCCATTCTAAATTACTTTAAACTCTATTATGGTTTTGAACTTATTCCTTAAGGTAACTGAACGTTATTAAATATGTGAAATTTGCTTTTGATCTTTCTCAGGATTTTTTTCTCCTGATTTGTTTCTGAAAACGGGAATAGTCGCAAATATCTAAGGCAAGGAAAATGATAAAATCAACGAGCGGCATCTATCTATTGGAATAATACCGGGGTATTAATCAACGTCGGTGTGAAACTCAGTTTTTAGATTCTACTCAGTCATAAGTTTGGGTTTCCTTTCGTTCTACTTTTTTTTCGAGAGCGGAAGTGAGGGGTAGAGATGTGCAAATGAGTGTCGAGGAAGTGCAAGGAGAGTAATTGGCGGTATAGTAGGATAGTGATGGTGAGTAGGGCAAACAAAAAGAGTGTTAGGAAGTAGGGTAGGATAGAGTGGTTAGGGGGTCTAGGGGAAATTGAAGTAGAGAAAGTGTGGAGACCACGTAGGGGAAGCGAAAGAATGTTAATGAGAGGGAGAGGAAGTAATTGGAAGGGCAGTAGGGAAGCGAGGGTTAGTAGAGTAGTGGGCGCGGGTAGGGTAATAGGAAACGGACGTGTGTACGAGGGGATTAAGGAGAGTAGGGAAAGGAAAAGTAGTAGCGATAGGAGGGGAATGATAGGAGGGGTGGGAGGGGAAATGATAGGGGCTAAGAGAGGGAAATTAATGGAAAAATAGATTTGAACGAATTAATTAATATCTTAGAAGGCTATAAAATCCTGTTTTGTAGGCGCTTCAACTAATTTTTAAAACTTCTAAACAATTTAAAATTGATGTAGACCCCATTGCTGCTCTAAAATTATTTTTCAAGGCAAATGGATTTTCTTAAATGTTCTTGTTCAGGGATTTTTTGTACTTCTGACCTGTTTCTGAAAGCGGGAATAATCTCAAATATCTAAGGCAAGGGAAATTCTAAAATTAACGAGCAGCATCCATCAGCTGCCATAATATCGGGGTATTAAGCAATGCCTGTGCGAAACTCAGTTTTTGCGGTCTACTCAATCTTGGTTAGGCACCTTGAGTTCACTGTTTTGTATTCTGCAACAAGGTTCCGCCGCCATTAACTCTCTAAACGTGCCTCGTACATCATTTTCAGCAAGTGCAGGTGAGAACTCAATCCGGTTGGGAATTATAATAGGAAGGATCGCGTGAGGTGCTACCTCTGTTGTCAGAGAAAGATATCAGTTATTAAATTCTAGATGGTGTCGAGCAACAGTTGGTCTGATGCCTGTCAGGGTCTACTGTGCTTATGAATCATGATTTTCTCTTCCGACGTTTATTAGTATTCGGATATGGGATATGAATTTTGAGAATAGAGCCCTTTTGGTTCTGAAACGAAAGATTTTTCTTGAACTTAGTTCAAGCTTTAATAATTTTGAATCATTAAATTCAAAGGACAGTGTGTCTATACTTAGTTTCACCTAGCAAATTCTCGAGTTTCCCGGTTCTTCTACGATGTAAACATTAAACCTCCACTTACTAGAAACACAAATAAAATGAGACAAAAATACATCAAACATCAAACATTTCAGGACACGATTATTCTGATTTTTTTACACATAATATGGGAAATATAATACAATTTAATGTCTTAATTAACAAAGAAAAGTTAGTTTAGATGGATTTAGGTAAATTTGGTTTAGATGACATGAGTGTTTATAACATAGTTAATGTAAAATTCAATTAGTATGAAAACAAATAATTGTTATAATGGTCTTCTGTAAGAATTCTCAAATGAATTATCAATAATTATTGGCTATTACCAAAGAAATTTAAAAACTATAACTACATTTTTTTCTACATGTCTAATACTTTTGATTTGGCCTTTACAAGTTTTTTATTTTTTTTTTAATCTTTTCGAAACTTTGAAGTACCTCAACTTACTCGAATTATTTCTAAAATTCTGTAATCCTGCAAAATTGAAAACTTTGGTTCAAAATCTTTTTAATTCTTTGTTAAAATGTTGGAAAAATATTTTAAAGGTTCTGGTATCATTTCCAATTTTCTCTTAGCATTAATAGCATTTTAACTTTTTTTAAAAATATTTTCAAATTCTCAATTACTTTTGCAAACAGAATTTTAAGCAAAATAGTTGAATTTGCAACCAAAATACAATAGTTTTCAAACAGTTGGATTTTAAACCAAAAAGACTCCATTTTTCTGATAAAAAATTAATTCTCTAACCCTAAAATACCCATTTTTTACTAAAAAGGTCATTTTAAATTAAATAGTTACATTTTTAATAAAAAAGTTTATTTTAGGCCAAATAGTTAAATTTTCAATCTGACAGATAAATATTTTACAAAAAAAAATGAATTTTATACCAGAAAGATGAATTTTCCAAAGTAGTCATCAATTTTCTACTAAAAGATACGATCTTTTTTAAACAACGTACATGCATTTTCAACTTAAAAAAATCAGTTATTTTTAACCAAAAATGGAAAAGTTAAATTTTCAACTGAAGAATCATATCTCAAACAACAAAATAAATTTCTCAACCATCTAAATATCTTTTTCAATAATTCTTATGTTTCTTAAATGTTGGTTTATTTCGATATAATTAAAAAAAGCTTCGAGCTATTTTTTGTACAATTTTAGAAATATTTTGAGAATTTTTTAAATGTTCTCTTTAAATTAATTTTTCAAAATAAAATTTTACTAGAATTTTCCCAATCATCTTAAGACTTTTATGTCAATTTCCTGAAACTATTCAAAATTCCTAAGAAGTTTCTAAACTTTTTGCTCGAAATTTTGACCAATCTACATTTTGTTTTAAATTATTTTTAAATCTTTTAAATATCTCTTAAATATAGACGAATTTTTTCTAAACTTTTGTAAATTCTTAAAGTTTTAAATCTTCTACATTATTCTACGATATTTTTAAAAATCAACATTTTGTTTGAAATATTTTTTAAAATCTTCTCAAGATTAAAATTTGATTCGAATATTTTAAAAACTTCTAAATATGTATCGAAATAATTCAAATAAAAAAATTAAATTCCGTGAAATTAAAATCATACTATTTTTTATGTTGAAACAGTTCAAAGAAAAACCACTTCAGTTTAAAACATGTGACGTAATCACTTCTGCCGGGCGTCACACGACGGCTCACGTGATTTTCTTTCTTACCGGTAGGGAAGCCGATAAAGTCTAAGAAGAAGAAGAAGAAGAAGAAGTAATAGGATTAAAAAGTATGGGAAAAGAGAAAGGCGATTAAAATTGGGGTGAGAAGAGTAGATGTGAGTAGAGAGAGTACAATAGTAGTTCACAAGGAGAAGAGGGAAGGTTTTTTGATGGACAGAAAAAAGATTGAACATTGAGGGGGTGAAGAAAAACAGAGAGGGCTTATGACAGGTGATGATATGATTGATGAGAAGGAGAAGTAACAAATAATTAAGAGTTGGATGTGCAGATGGGTGTAATGGTAATTTGAAAAGATTAGCGAGGCGGTCAATTAAGTGAAGATGGCTGTTGTTTTGGAATGGAGGAAGGTGGGGTAAGGTAAAAGAGAGGAAGTAGAGGGAGAGGTGGTAGGCTGCAGCGGCAAGTGATTAATTAAGGAATAGAAGAAAATAGAAAGGGGATAATAGATAAAAGAGGACTTGATAGGAAAGAGAGGGAGCAGGGGTGCTTTTAATACAAGAGATGACTTCAGGTATATAGTGAATTGGTGAGAAAGAGGAATGACAAGGGAACGATCGTTAGAATGAGGTAGTAAAAAAGCTGAGAGGCTTGAGAGGTTGAAAGGTGTAAGGGGAAGACGTTTGAGTGGTGAGAACGCAGATCGTGTGAGCAGGGAGGGGAAGGGGGTTTAGCGACACGCCAAGGCGCCAAATTTAAAAAGGCTTTAAACTGGAAAATACTTCAAATAAAAAAATGGGCCAAATATTCAAGTGCAACAAATTTGAAAGCATTTAACACTTAAAATTTTAATTTACATATAAAACCGGATGCAATATTGTTACCATAAAATGTAAATAAACAGACAAGATCTGAGGGTAGATGTTCCTGCTTGTGTTAAAGGTAATAGTAGAAATGGACGCTATTCGTGAAACTGGTTCCGAGGAATATAGAGATACCCATAGAGTAGATGTAATATCCAACCTATCTATATTATCTATATCTAGTATTCATATAGCAAATGTTATATTCCACGAAATGCCTCTCGATTGCGACAATCTCGATTTGCATTGCATATATACAGGATTTCAGAAAAGAGACTATTGGCGCCGGAAATCCTTCGGCTGTTGCGAGTCTCGTGTTTCGGCAGCAAAAGTTCAGGATGTAAACAAAATTCAAAACCGATATTCGATCTACTTAATGGAAATTCGCCGCTTTATAGACACTGGCCTTTTCTACTCAAAGTGAAAGAATGGCACCCCTTCTTTTTCTAGAATTAAATCATCTTTCAAAAAAATTAAATTCAAATTTCCCGCCTTTAATTCCTTGGAATTTTTTAAAATACCCTACAATATTTTTAATTCCTTGGAATGATTTAAAATTATTGTAATTTATTATTAATTTCTTGGAATATTTGAAAGTACATTGAAATATTTTTAATCATCGGAAATCTTTTGAAATAATTTAAAAATTGTCAAAGCTACTGAAAATTTCTAAATTATCCCAAAATCGTACAAATTTTTTGAAATGCCTTGAAGCTTTGAAAGACGCTTCAAAATTTCTTGCAATTTTTAAAAATACCCTAAAATGTGTAAGATCTTTTGGAAAAATTTAAAATTATTGAAATATATTAGTAATTATTTGGAGTATTTTAAAATACACAAAAATATGTTAAATCCTCGGAAATCTTTTGAACTTCCTTGAAAACTTTAAAAGGCCTGAAAAAATTCTTAAAATTTTAAAAAATACCTCAGAATCATGGAAATTCTTTGAAATTCCTTTAAGTTATTACAATCTTTCAAACATTTTAGAAATCTTTCGAAACACCCTACAATATTTCCAATCGTTTCAAATCATTTTGAATTCCTCGCAGCTTTTTAAGTCTATCCTGAAGAATAACTAAAAAAAATTTAAAACTACCTTGTTTGAAGATGCATTAACACTGGAAAATAATAGGCGCCAAAATTCAAATCTTAAAAAGTTTGCAATTAATGTTTTGCAAAACAAAAAAAGAGCCTTCTTACAGCATTCGTGCACGATCACCGCAATATAACGTCAGCCGTCTCTGTGCGGTTAGATAAGCTTAAAGCAAATTTGCTCTAGCAACTTCTCGAATCAAGCAAAATACAGTCACATTATATTCAAGAGCTCAAATATTTGCACAATCGATGGCAGTTTGTCCGTTTCTTCAGATCAGAGAAAAAGCGACATGGATGATATTATTTCCGATCGGAAATTGAGACTGGAGAAAAATGAAAAAAATTGTCTAGAAAAAATAAAATTAGAAGGTGGGAAAAGTCTTAGGTCAGGAGAGCGGATCTAGAAAGGTTGGGGATGAGAAAAAAAGGGACGAGTTGAAGCAAGAACGAAAGTGGAACTTGAAGGCGAGAGGGAATAACTGCGAGGATTTGAGAAATTAAAGTTCGTAGCGCCAGCTCCTTATAATCCTGGCTCCAGGCCAGGATTTCTCAAGTTTGCTTTGATTGCAAAAACCAAGTCGCTTCTTTCTCGAGGCGACTATTCGCCCAATTCTAACGCAAATCATCCGGTTGACAATTCCAACATTAGCGATCCGATATACTCGTTATAAAGTGGAAGAACAATATTCACAAAGGATTCCTCTTGGCACGAAATCCCGAATATCAAAGTAAGAAATGAATTATTTAGACGAGGTATTTCATGTCAAACTACGGTACATCTAACTCCACTCTAAAAGATGCCAACAGCGGAAAAGTAATTTCAAATTTCCCGCTTTAAATTATGGCTAATTTTCAGTGTGAATCTAGCTTAAACTTGAAGGCGAGAAATTCAAAAATTATAAAAAAAAGTCAATTCAGTATTGACAGGGCTGCCACAGATTATCGTCATTGAAGAAAGTAGAAAAAGTAACTACAGTTTACAAAAAACTTAATTATTCAGACGAGTTATTTCGTGTGAGACTAACGGTAATTCAAATTCAACACAGTAGTTATTTTGATTAGATTCGAAAAGGTGCCAAATGCTAAAAAATCATTTCAAATTTTACGCTTTAGTTTATGGCTAATTTTCAATGTGAACAGGGCCTAAGGTTCAAGGCGGGAAATTCAAAAATTATAAAAAAAGTAAACTGAATATGGACACAGACTATTGTGCTTGAAAAAAGTGGTAAATTTTGGGCAATACAAAATTAAAATTGACTACTAGTTATACACAAATAAAGGATTTAGACGAGGAACGTTGTATGGAACTACGGCACTTCTAATTCCACTCGAAAAGTGCCGAATGCTGAAAAGTCATTTCAAATTTCCCGCTTTCAAGTTATGGCTGATTTTCAATGTAAATAGGACCTGAACTACAAAAAGATAAATTAAAAAATTAAAAATTATTGTACTTGAAAAAAGCGGAAAATCACTTCCCCTACTTCTCCAACCATATTCCCCATAAAACCTTCCCCTATTTCATCCACATCCCCTACATGACTGTAAAAGGCCTGAATCTCAATCAAAAAAGAAAACTTATTCAGAAATATTTTTCTTTGAATAATTTCAGATTTGCTGAGAAATGGAAAAAGTCAAGGGGATAGAAAGCAGAAATGAATGACCGAGTTGGTCACTATCGCATTTAAAGGAAGGGTGTGAGAATCAGTTCTGACATAGCCGAGGAATCGATTCGACCCAGTTCGCGAAGTTTTTTGCGATATCTGCCAATGGAAAAAGCGTGTTACCTTCTCGTTAGGTACAATCTGTTTTAATTGACGTTCCGAGGCGAAATGCTTGATTAATAAAATGAAGTCTACCTTTCAACTTGTTAAGTAATTTTCTAATACTATTTTTCAATTAAAAACCCAGTCATTTCACTTTGACTCCGTGTCTGGGCGTTTTAAATTTTCTACAATAATTTATTTTACAAAAAAATTGACTCTTTTTTCATACTTTATAGTTTAACTTAGATTCAAATTTCACGCTTAAAAATTACAGGTACTTTTTATTAAGTATTTTCACTTCAATGAACAGCTAACTTTACTTCGTAGATTACTGAGGGGAAAACAAGGGACCAACTGCATGGGATTTAGTTCATTTTTGCCCTATTTTGCTAATAACTTCGTAAAAGCTCATTTTTTCTATATAAGTGTATTTGAAAAATAGTTTTTATTTTTGATCATCAAAAAGGATGTAATAAAAAATTAACTTTATTTTTCAAGGATAATGTTTAGTTTTAGAATCTAT
Organism: Belonocnema kinseyi; assembly: GCF_010883055.1. Lineage (NCBI taxonomy): Eukaryota > Metazoa > Arthropoda > Insecta > Hymenoptera > Cynipidae > Belonocnema > Belonocnema kinseyi. The sequence goes on along the minus strand of NC_046657.1, from coordinate 16,639,312 downwards.
TATATTAATTATTTTCACTTCAAAAGACTACTATTTTATTTCCCGTAAAGATTTTGATCTGTTGTAGTTAAAAACTTTATTATTTGATTTAAAATTGAATTATTTAATTGATAATTCAACAATTTTGCTAACAAGTCATAATTTGTTGTTGAAAATTTAACTGTGTTACGGCGTAACAATTCATATGAATATTTCCATTATTTTATATTTTTATTTTTGTTGTTGTGTAGATTATAAGGATTTTCATACTTTTTTACAGCTGCCAATATCATAATTTCACTTTCTCTCATTTTGTATTGCGATAACCTTCAAGCTCTTTCTTCGAGACATTTGTACAACGCCTAGCTTGATTCTTTTGTGCTATTCCCTTTATGGCAGAAACGTGCTTTTCCGTTCCTTTCGCGAAATAGTCTCTTATAGCTTCGAACATCTGTCTTTGAAATTAGTATTTTTAAAATTGTAAAGTTTATGCTCATCCTCTCAATGGTTTTATGGAGGGTCAGCTTCCTCATCTGTTTTCCTCGAATTTAGGACTTAGGACTTTAAGTTGTCTACCTAGCGCCTCCAAATCCCCCCCCCCCCC
>NC_046657.1:16633206-16638672 GCF_010883055.1 Belonocnema kinseyi | reverse complement strand
AGTCCAATTTTCCCTTAGATTAAAACCAACACTCGGTAGAGCAACAAGTTCTGTATTTTTCGACTCGTTACTCGGACTTGTACCTTTTTTCGTTTTTCGTCAGTGTCATTGTTATCACTTCAAATCACTTCGATATTTTACAGACCCTTTGTTTTCGTTTCTTACATACACAATTGTAAATAATTATTTCATTAATTTTAAATATATACCATGTTTAATTTACAATTTGTGTTTCTTGTTTTATTTCGCTAAATTCGGGGTAGTTCGAATTAAACCCCAAAAACTTACGTTAAACTAAACGTGCGGAAAAAACAAACTGTGGAAGAAATTTTAACTCTTTTAGTAAAAATTATTCTGTTTCGGTTGAAAAGGAACTTTTGTTGTTGAAATTTTAACAATTTCGGTGTACAGTTAAATAAAATTCAACATCTTGGTAGAACTACTTTGACAAGAGTTGATTTTTATTGGTTAAAGATTGATAATTTTTAATGATTTTTTTTATCACAAATTAAATTATCTTAACTCATAATTGAATTATTTTGGTGAGGATTCACCCGTTTTGTAGAAAGACGTCTTATTCGGCGGAAAATTCAACTGTTTGGTAAGAAATTAAACAACAAATTTTACTGAAATTAATCCCCTCAATAAAAATTTAACTACTTAGCTTAAAAAAATTTAACCCAAAAAAATATAAATAAAAAATTAATAAAATAAAATATATTTTTTGGTAAAAAATTAATCTGCCTTGTTTGAGGATTTTTTCGAAATAGTAGAAAAATCGTGTCATCTCTCAAAAAGGTTTCAAATAGTGTCAGTAGTTTGGTGAGTCTGAGGCCCGGAATTTTGAGCTTCCCGCTTCCTCGTTTAAGAAGAACCGAAGAACCAACGAGTAAAAAACGCCAAATTTGAAAATTTCTTTACAGAAATATTAAAATTTTTTTAAATTACAGCTTTTAAATAGCTAAATTTATACAAATGACACAAATCACTACACGTTCGAAGAGTGGCTTATAAGCGCAATCAAAGAGAGTAATGACTAGCAATAGAGTTTCTGGACCCCCCACCCGAGTCCAGTGAGCGAGAAAGACAAATGAGGTACTTCGAAGTCGAAAGTGCGTGAAACCTTCAGTCAGACTTTCGTGAGGGCGCAGTTGACAGTGGTCGATTTGCGAAAATGCGACTGATAAATTGACGTAATTCGTTACGACACCCTCGCAGGAATACAGGCTCATATATTCAAAGGAGATCTTATTTCGTGTGAGGTCCAAGTTCATGTGACGATGATAATAATAATAATAATAAAAGTGCGCTATTAGTACTAATAATAATATTAAATAAAATAAATAAATATTAAATAAATATTTACAATAAATATTATGGAAGCATTGACGTAACCGCACATTTTCTCTTCCAAACATAAAAAGGGTCACTTCACTAATTTCAAACTTCCCGCCTTTTGAAATAAAGGCGCATTCACACCACTAAAAGAAAAAGGTCCCAACGAAAAAATTGCGCCAAATTTGAAATATGTGAAATACAAAAGAGATCCGATTTTTGTTGCAAACATTAAACCTTTATTTATAAATTAGTAAACATAAAAAAGGAAGTCTCTGTTTATTAATTGCCGAGTTGGTTGGAAAGAGCCTCGCGTGAGAGAGGCCACATGGGAATTGCTAGAGTGCTAGGGGTGAGAGCGTATAGTGGCGGCGCGGGAAGGGGGATGATTTGAGGAGGGTGCGACATTTTTCATCGGAGGGGAAGCGAGAGAAAGAGTGCTTTTTCTGCAATAAGCAACCCTCCCATCCATTCGCTCTTTCGCTTTACCTGCCTCCCTCGGGATTAAGGATTGCACATCAGGAATGGTAAATGGGGAAACAACTGCGCCCCAAAAGACGAACTGCTTTAATTTAAAGTCGCGAACCAGATTAAGAGTTTCACTCTCAAAAAGTCCAGTTTCGACGAGTTATCACGATTCCCAGGTGTTTAAAAGATTCAACTCAAACTTTTCTCAAGAAAAAATGGCAGACATTTAATATTAAAAAGGTGGGAAAGTTCAGAAAAGTTTAGGAAATTTTAATTCCTCTTTTAATTTTGCGATTTTAAACTATGCATTGACAGAATCGGGCTGAGGTAAGTTTATGCGATGAAGTCTAATTTTATACATTGATAAAGTATACTTTCAATGAGGGTGGTTTGTCGGATTAATGAAAAGAGGTTTGTATTGAAATTATTGAGTCAGAAATAGACTATAAACTCGAGTCAGGTAACCAGAAGTCGCAGGCAACCGGAATTAATTTCAATGCCCGACGGGCGACCCGAAGCTGAGCCACTTAACTTCGACGGGCTCTTTCACCATTCACATAACAAACACCCTGGGCGGTGCTCTTAAGGAGGATTAATAGTAGTGCGTGATTAATGGATCCTCTCCTATTTTCAGGAGAATTTCTAACTCTGTATCCTATACCGAAAATAAATAAATAAGAGCAGTATTTGCAGAGATTAAGAATTCAATTAGTCAATTTTTAATGCGTTCTCCAACTCAACCTTATATTCCAATCGTCCACGAAGTCCCTTCTTCTAAAACAATCCTATCAACACTTTTTTCCACTCCACCTTCTACTACTCATTCCCTTCCCACTATCCTTAATGTCCCCTCCCCAAAACCATATACATCTCCTTTCCCTTAAGTCCCTTTTTCTACACCAATTCTGTCAACCCCTTTTTCCACTCCCTTTTCCACTACTCCACCCTTCACTCTCAAACCTACACTGGTCCCTCCCCTCATGTCTCTTCTTATAGAAAAATCCTATCAACATTTTTTTCTACTCCACCTGCCACTAATCCCTTCCTTCCCACTATCATTAATGTCCCCTCGCCATCAACCATATACATCTCCCTTCGCTCAAGTCCCTTCTTCTAGGCTAATTATATCAACCCTTCGTTACTTCCCTTTCCACTACTCCACCTTTCACTGCCAAACCTACCCTCGTTCCTCCTATCTAGTCTCTTCTTCTAAAAAAATTCTATCAACACTTTTTTCCACTCCACTTGTCAGTACTCCTGTCATTTCTACTATCCTCAATGCGCCCTCCCTATCAACGATATGCATCTACCTTCCCTCAAATCCCTTCTTCTAGATCAATCCTATCAACCCCTTTTCCACTCCTCCTCCTCCCAATACTCCAGCCATCCTCTTTATCCCCATATCCCTACAAACCCCTTTCATACAGGAAATTCATCGTTAATTATTTATTCCATCTACTACTTCTTCTTAAATGATTTCTTCTAGACCTTTCCAAATAATTAACCCTCATACTATTTTCCTTAGTTTTATCTCCCAACCAACCTACCCCTCTTGGGAATTTTTTCTCCAGACCCCATCCCCAATTTTCTATTTCCTATTCCCTTTAATTATTACAGCCCGCCACTAATGTCCCTTCCTCCTCAATTTAATCCAGCCCTCTTAGGCACAACCTTTCACTTATACTCCTTCCAACTTTTAAGTCCCTTCTAGACCAGTCCTATCTTCCCTTCATTTCTTCCCCACTCCCACTTATCTATCACTCCTCTTTTATCTCTCAATAACCTATCATCCAGCGAAACTCCTTTTTAATTATTTCCACAATCAAGTCCTTCTCCTTAAGGACGTTCTCTAGAAAACACTTTTCTTTAGATTTCTTTCAAACTTCATAAATAAGTACTTTTTACCGTGATCTACAAAGCGGTAAAAAGATTAGTACCATGACCGGGGCTCAAAATCGAGATATTAAGCTCCAAAGTTGGCTCTCTTAACACGTGTTAGATTAGAGCAGTTAAATTTTGCGATACATTTCTCTACATTAAAAGCACAATTTTCTTTAGATTTTTTTGAAAAACTAGTATATTATACTAGAGAATATAAGGAATCGAATGCGATCATAAAAAATATGTGTACCGGTACTACTTTCAAAGGTATACGTTGATAAAACTCGCAATCGCACGAATTTTTAGCCGGCTTGCCGAAGTAAGTATGGCCACTTGGCAACGCCGCATAAACTGTGCGCGCGTACACTTGCCGCGAGCCGCACTATTCGTAACGGATGTCTTATTTTCGTAGTTGAACGTTTATGTCAATGAAGGTAAAATTAATTTCAGAAGCTTATGAATAAACAATACGAATGGAAAATAAACGCTCATTTTATTTACTTATAAGGTTTACAATTATTTACTAAAAGTATTAAAGCTCGATTTTTTTATTCAACTCTTTGGGTTTTTTTTCAAATTATTTTAAACAAAACACTTAAAAATAAAAAGAAGCATGTTTAGTGAAATCTAAATTTATAATTACATACATAACTAATAAAGCTCGGTTTACTATAATACTTGTCAGTTTTAGCTTAGGAATAAACAAAAATTTTTTAAAATCATTTGTTTTTTTTCAGTCTCTAAGAATTCGACTAATTTCGATAAAACTTTTTGGTTTTTAGTGATTTTGATTTTATTATTAATTTTCTCGGTACACATTGCATGAATACCTTCTGATTCTTTACTTTGATATAAATCAAATATTTCCTCATAGATGATGTTATACTTAGCCAATTTCTTTAAAATTGTAAGAGAAATTATACCTTGTATTTTTGTCAAAAATTTCAAATTACAATTAACTCTATTACTTTCCATAATTTCATTGTAACATACAGAATAAGACTTTTGAAAGTTTATGAGATTTTTTTGACTCTTAGAAGCACGAACAGTTTTTTCTAAAATTCTAACATCGCTAATTGCATCATGAAGATTTTGTAATTCTTCGGGATCTAAATATGTCAAAGCTAAGGACTGTAGAGTAAATTGACCAGGACCTTTTCGGTCGGTAAGCAGTTTTTTAAACACTTTCAAAGTATCAGAAAAGCCAGCGATCATGTCAAAGTCTGGGAGCATGTTATGAGCCATGATTTGACGTAATAAAATTCGAACGTCGAACGTAGCATTATGAGCTACTAGCAAATATTTTTTTGACTTTGATAACGATTGTAGAAAATGTTTAAATTAAATGAGTGCGTCTTTCGATCTCATACTTTCGATTGCATCGCCATTGAGGCACAACATGCCTCCGAAATTAGTTAATCCAGTTACTTTACTAGCGCTTCGAGAGATTTCTTTTGACGGATTGATGTCAGCATTAAATTCATATTTTCCACATTTTGCTGCGACCTGTACAATTTCTGCGTTTGTGTCCAATCCAGTTGTTTCCAAATCAAAGTATACAATCTTCAGTTGTTTATTGTTCACAGCATCAGTATTGATAGGTGTATCAATATCCATCGAAAATCCGCAATTAGATTCATATGTAGTACCCTCTGCTTTCTCGTTGCTTTTTCTCAAAACTTCTCTTTCTTGCTTTAACTCTATTCTTCGTTTCTTTTTACTTACAGTTGAGTCTACAATTCTTCGTTTCAAACGCTTTTCATCAGCGGCATAAGCGTATCG
>NC_046657.1:16631917-16633106 GCF_010883055.1 Belonocnema kinseyi | reverse complement strand
GCTTTGGAAGCAATGTCAAGTGCAAAAAAAATGCATTAAAGAAGTTATAGAAGAAAATCAAATGAATGATAATTGTGATGGATTACGCATTGTGAATTTGAAAGGATTGGGAAAAAATACGAAATTTAAAAAGTGTAAACGAGTTTTGGATTTGCAAAAAGTATCAAAAGAAAGATTGATTGGCTGTCACTCAGTTCTTACTATTCATTGCGAATCATTTGATGTTTTTACACAAGTCAACACAGCTAAAATAGTAAACAAAGATATCTCTGAAGTGAATGCTGGGTTAGTTCTTGGTATGTTGTGTATTTTTTCTATGTTTGAGTAAATAATGTTTATCTCGTGTAAATAGATTAATTTTTGTGTGATCATTAATTTAGGCGCCATGCATTCTGGAGCTGGACAAACGAGTTTGGATAAAATACTTGCTTGCGCCAACGCGCCTCCAATATCTAATTATCTGTACAAGAATTATGAGAAATTAATTGGAAAAATTATGGAGGATGAGGCCAAAGCAATTGACGAACGGGCAGCAATTGAAGAGCGGGAACTTGGCATAAAAAATATTAAGAAACTCATACAAGAATTGTAAGAATTTCATGTTTACATAAAAAGCCGATCACATGTGTACGGATCACGTAGCTTATTGAGATATAATTACATCTTAACTGAATGTTTTGATAATGGATAAGTCTAACAAAAGTTTATCTTGAACTATTACAGCTTATATGCACACATTTTTTTTTGTGCTGAGTGTCAATTTGAGTGTAATCAAATTTTTTTATCTGATTTTTTTCTGCCTTTTTTATCTGATTTTACATAATGAATGATTTTTTGAATGTGTTGATTATTTTATTTTTATATTATTTTATTTTTGAGCTGCAACGTCAAATTAATTCTTCATATTATCTAGTTAAATTTTTATAAAATATTATACGTAACGATTTTGGGTGTGAATGTCATCTAAAAAAAATATAAACTATCTGAGTAACCATAAGTTAAAATTTATTTTAAGGCTTACTGTCTAAATAATAAATAAAATAGTCTGAAGCAATCACAAAGACATTTTTTTTTTTTTCGTATTACAATCATATTTCATTTCATTTTTTAGGCCGCAGCACATCGTTAACGATATTTATCCACACCTACTTACCCTTCAGTCCAGTAAATCAAATAGTGATACAACTGA
>NC_046657.1:16595897-16631817 GCF_010883055.1 Belonocnema kinseyi | reverse complement strand
CATAAACGGTGCTCAACTCATTTGGTTAGAAAGCTTAACATTAATTCCAGTGCTTATGACAGAGAAGGATGAGCACAACTGGGACTTAGAGAACGTTCTTAAATGGTTTTCCCTAGACCCATCCAAATAATCTAAAATCGTGCCATTTTGCTTATTTTCATCTTTCCTTAAAACCTACATTTTTATCTTTAGATTGTTTTCTATAGAGAACCAACCCTGTTTTGAATTAAACCTTCTCTGCATTTAATATACCCCTCTTTCAATTAATCCTGTCACTTTCGTGCTAGTCTTATCCTTAATTTTACCCCTATACTCACCTTAATTCTACTTACCCTTCTACCTTATCTTTTATCATCAATTCATGCCAACCAAATTGCCACTCGCCCTATCATTCGTTGCTTATTTTCCTATCCCTATTTAACACCTCTCATGTCTACAACCTACCTGCTTCTCCTTAGATTGTTTTCACTGGACCCCCCCCCCCCCCCCCCCCCCCCCCCCCCCCGCCCCTATCAACCCTTTACTTTACTATTAACTTTGATGTCGCTTTATTTCATATTTTCCACTTCCTGTGAATTAATTTCCCCACCACCCTTTCACTCGACTACCCTTTTTTTCTTCTTCAAAACGCCTTTTCCGCTGCCTAATTTTTAGCCCACGCGCGACTGCCCCTCTATTAAATATGCTAATACTCTCTTAAAATTATCTACCACATCCTATAATTTAGATGCCCTGTTTTCCTTTTTCTTAAGTACATGCTGCCTCCTTTGTGACAGTCCTACAATTACTAAAACCTTCACTATCACCCTTCTTATACTTTCCCTTTTACCTAACCCTTCAAAATCTTTCCTTCTCCACCAAATCGCCACTCCTTCCATTCTTCTTTACTCATTTTCCTCTCCCTGTCTAATCCGTCTCATCAACGCCCCTACTATAATCTTTCTCTATTATTATTTTCCACAAGCCTTTTTTTATATTTCCCTCTATCCACCGAACAATTTCCTCTCTACCTACTCAAGTACACTTTGCCCCTTTTGTGTCCTCTCTTGCCATTCCTACACTCTACGTTATTTCTACATCCTCAACCACACTGATTCTTCTCCTTTTATCCCCTTTTTACCAATCTCCCATCCATTCATCTCCTCTTCCTCATTTTCCACCCACATTCCAGTCAATTCTTCGTATTCATTTACCAGAAATGAGGTGTGTAACTTCAATATATTTTAAAAGGCTAGCTGAGAAACATTCTGGCACTCCCCTCCCTCCGCCACCGGAAGACTAAATTTTTAAAATAATTAAGATGAGAATAACTAAAAATAAATAATGCAAATAAATCTATAAACTCTTTTGTCGTACCACTTTAGTGTCCATACAGAAACAGAGTCGAAGGAAAATTCCTCCTGAAAGTTTTGTGCAATCCCAACAGATGCGAGTTCATGGAAAAGGGACTGGGTTCGTTTTGGGGTTGGGAGTTCTAAGTTTCACCAAAACTTCTCGGCACTGAGTCCGAGATCGTTGTTCGATAACCAGGGACCAACAGGAAAGGACACAAAAGTCCCCCTCCACCACTCTAATTTTGTCAAGAGCGGGTGGTTTGGGGGTGGAAGCTTTAAGACAGGATCGTAATCTGAAGAGACTCAGCTGCTCCTTCGCGGCCAAGCAACGACACGACTCTGCACTCGCTTTAATTGAAGACCGGACTTCCGGATATCGGAGAAATTGGACATACGCCCACTAGTATCTGGATTATCGGGAATGGGTTTTGGTCTTGACGTCAAAATGTCTATTAGGTACTTTCCAAGATGCGAATCCGCTTAGAGTTGGCAAATTATAATCAGCAGAGTGCCAAATTTGGCCCAGAATAATTCAACTGGATCTGATAGCGATTGAAATAAAATGGGGCTAAGCGGATAGTTGCTTTTCAGTTTTTGAGAATAAAAACATCTATTGAAGTGTGAGCTACTTTACCCCATATAGCGGGGTTAACTCGCTCATTCGTTGAAAAAAAAAATAAAGTTCAGATGTCGGAAAATATGATCCATTGCATAATTAATTTATAAAAATAAATTTTCCCCACCTTCGCCGCTTAACCCCATTTTATGGTAACTTTGTTCGCTTGAACATGAGGTTTGACTTTTTTGTTTATTACTGGATCGCAGAGGATCGACTTGTCAGTTAATATTAAATTTTAGCTTTAATGGCTGAAATTATTTTCTGTGACCTAAATTTGCAACCGAGAAACATTGGATTTTTTTATTACAGGACTCGTGAGGATGGAAAGCCATTTCAGCAGGATAGCGAAGAGGTCCAGCGTTTACCACAAGTCAATATTTGCTTCTGCTTTCTGATTCACCACCTCGAAACTCTAAACACGAAGTTCACGTGGGATACCCTCCACGTCAGTATACTATTATCGATTATAAATTAGAGCGGAAATTCCAGCAAATTAATCTATAAATGAGAAAATAAAAAATAAACGAAAAATTGAATTAACAATCGGGGCATTTTTTCTTCAATCTAATCACACAATAAATCAATTGGAATCAAACTTGGGCAAAATGTAGTCATATTGGATCGTAATTTATGGGTGAACTTTTTTCTAATATCGAAAAGAATTTACCGATGAGGAGGGTTTAAAGTTTTTGGATTTTGTGCTGATATGTTTTTAGATAGTATTTAGAAATTTACAATTTGACTCCCATTAAAAAAATAATTTTTTTTTATTTTAACTTTTTTTGGGGGTTTTGTAGAGGGAATGATGATACGAAGAGAAGGAAGAAAAAGGTGGTGCGATGAGGGGAAGTAAATGCGAAAAGAGAATAGGGAAATGCGAAAAGAGAATAGGGAAATGCGAGAGGTGTGATAAGGTATTAAGGGAGGGATTGTATAGGATGGACAAGAAGTATATGAGGAGAGGCGTAGAGGATGGGAGGGAAGTATACGAGGAGAGGAGATTTATAGGATGGGCGAGAATTATATGAAGGGTGGGGAAATTATGTGGGATAGGGAGGAGTAGGGAAGTTGAATATGAAGTGAAGGAGAGGAGGGAAAATAGGGAATGGAAAGTAGGGCAAGATCAGTAGGAGAAGAGAGTGCGAGAAAAACAAAGAAGGGGGAGACGGATTAGGGATGCGATAAGATGGTACATGACAAAAGAGAGGGGAAGGGAAATTTGAACTACTTAATAGAAATCTTAATAGGTAACGAAATTATTGTTGCAGGCGCATTGCGCCTCCTTGTTTTTAATCCTAAAATAAAGCTGAGTATTCTCACTTTCAAACGCGTGAAGGACGAAATGTAATTTTTTTTGTTTCGAGAAATTAAATTTTTTCCATTATGTTTTCGGAAAACCAACTGTGCGGAAAGAGTCATACTTTTTTAATATCAATAAAAAATATTTTGTTTCATACTTAAAATTACTCTTTGACACTGCTTTTTTTTTTTTTGAAAAATGGCTGCAGATTTTGTCCATAGTTTCACTTAACATTATTATATTCTAGATCATTTTCCAAAATATTGTTAGTCATTTTACAGTTAAATGGAACAAATTTGCAGAAGTTCTTGTGAAAAAGTAACTCTTGGGACATTTATGTTTAAAAATTCCTGAGAAACTTTACATTTACTCTTGGGCAAAGTTTCGAAGGAGTTTTCCTCGAAGCAGAAAAGTTTCCCGGTACTTTTCTGAGAAATCTACTACAATTTTCCGATAATTTATCAGAACTTTCTGACAAATTTCTTCATATTCTCTAAAATTTTCGTTACAAGTAATTGTGACGTTCCGTTAAGGCTCAATGACCGAAAAATTCTTATTAAAAAGCTACATAGATTTGATTTTCTGAAAAAGTATCTACTCTCAAAATGAAAACTTTTACTATTACGAAAAACTTCCTGTAAAATTTTCAGAAAAGCGGACAAAATTCCTCAAGAAATAAATTTAATAAAAACCAATCTTACAACTAATTAAAAAAATTCTTTATCAGCCAATAATAATCCTCAGCCCAGACATCGAATTGCGGATACAACTTTTAAAAACTCATGTACGACGGGTTGCCTATAAACCAAGTTTGTCCCAAGGGAGTAAAATAGTTGACCATTTTCTGAGTGTAGATGACGTTTGGTTATCCCTTACGTTACGTAGGTTGCACTTATGTTCGGTCGCAAAAGCTCATGGGTAGGGAGAATGGGGCTTTTGGGGGTGGGTGCTGCCCCCCCCCTCCCTCGATCAATAGACCGAGGAAGGGTTTTGGAAGCGTCCAGCGACCACCGCTGTCTGAGCATCGATCCTCACCACCTTCCATCCCTCGTAACCCCCCCCCCCCCCCCCCCCCCCCCACTCTGAAACTTGTGTGGGTGTTTGCCTCCACGTACATTCACCTAACTTACTTTCTCTGCCTACGGTCCTTTTATTTCCTTTCTTTTTGCCCCGCAAGGCAGGAAATGTCTTCCCTTTTTCTCGATCTTTCAATGTCGACGAAAAAAAGAAGGTCCTGAGAGGGGACCTTCGAACATATTTGTGTACACTCTGAATTACATTTGGTCTTCGAAAAAAAAGAAAAATAAGTTGGACCGATTTGTCATTTTTATTCAATAAATTAATAGAAGGTTTCACATCATCTATATTTTTTTCTTGTTAAAAAATGATTTTTCAAACAAATGTTTAAATATTAGGATTAAATCATTTTTGAAACAATTAATAATTAGAAATTTCGCATTGAAAGCGTTTGATATCAAACAACTTTAGATAAGGAAAAAATGTTCGAAAAAGGAAAATATTTCATATTTCCCGTACTTTCCCCCCTCTCTTCACCTACTACCACCACTAATGATCACTTCCCCTACTGCCTCACAATCATAAAAATGTACTTCCACCACTTCCCAAACCCTAAATTCACCTAAATTTTCTCCCCTCATTTCCCCTCACCAACCCAGCCCTCATTTCCCTTCAATTCCCCTTTCCTTATTTCTTCTAATTCCCCTTTCATCAATTCCACGCACTTCACCTTCTTGGAAAAAGGTACGACAAACGGGCGGACACCCGACCGAAACTATAATTTATTCATAAAAGATATTCTGAAGAAAAAAAAATCGAAAAGGATTCGCCAGAAATGAACATTTATCAATCGTCATCATTCAATGGCTCGTGACGAGGGAAACTCGCCAGACAGTTGGACGTGGCTTTTTTACTGCAAGGCTGATCGAGGTTGACATAAAAAATTGGTGAGGGTCGAAAAAGTAAAGAGGGATGGGCAGAAGAGGGGGTAGGACAAATACTATCTGAGGAGTCAAACAGTTATAAATCACCGGAAAAGGAGTCTTCCCTAACCTTCCCTTTAGCCTAGAAAATCTCGGGATACTCTTCAATTTCTTACTTACGAGGAACAAATTATCGCCTTTTACTCCATCTCGAAACGTGAAGGGCTGCTATTTTCAAGCCCATCGTAAGTCCTCGTCAGGATTCGTCCCATTTCTAAATTTTTCAATGTCCTTGTCAGGATTAATTTTGATTAACAATGTCAAAAGCTACCTTATTGGTACTCCACTGTTGACAATAATTTTAAAAAATTTTATCCCAGGCGTCTATTTACCCCTACTGTATCATTTTATTAAAAATTGGTCATTTTCCACACAATTTAGTTGAGGGTTGCAACGAAATATTAATTTAAAAATTCACTGACTTTGTTCATATTTCCTGACAGTTCTAAAGGTTTTTTTTTCCTTTTCAGAAGACAACTATTTTAACCTAATATTTCATTTGCTCTCTGGGGTATATTTTGGCCATTGTTCCACTTTACCTTTACTGTTCCATTTTATTTTCAAGGAACAAAGATAAATTTTTTATCCCAAAGGACGAATTTTTTTATCCAAATAGACTACTTTTCAATAAAACAGTTGAATTTTTGATCCAAAAAAGACGATTTTTTTACCGAAATGCTTGAATTTACAATAAAATAAATACATGTTCAACAAAAGAATTAAACTTTCCACAAAATAGTTGAACGTTCAACCAAATAGTTGAATTTTTAATCAAATGGTTAAATTTTTAATCAAAAGAGATTAAACTTCAACCAAAAATAGTTTCATTTTCAACCGAACAGTTAAATTTTGAAGCTAAAAAGACGAATTTTTAAGAAGACAATTTATTTATCAACCTGACAAAATGAATTTTGAATAAACAGATGAATTCTAAATGAAAAATACAACAGTTAAGATATCAACAAAAAAATTTAAACAAAATAGTTACATTTTCAATTTTAAAAAGTTGAATTTTCAGCAAAATAATACGGTTGGTAATAAAATAATTAAGTTTCTAAGCAAATGGTTAAAATTTTACGACGTTGAAGTTTGCCACAGATATGGATTTCAAACTTGTGTAATTAATTTTAAAAAAACTAAGAATCACATCAAAAAAGTAAAAACACCTCTGGATTCGCCTCGGAAATATCTCGGTGTGCATTTTTTTTTTGCTTAAACAATTTGCTAAACAATTACGCCATTCATTATCTTTCTGCAATTGTTATAAACAAAGTATGCATCGGATCGAAAACCCAAGTACACTGTTGCATTCCTCTCGAAAATATCTAGATGTGCATTTTTTTTCTTTTCGTAGACCCATTTTTTAAACAATTAGGGCATTTGTTGTTTTCCGATATATTTCCGAGACGAATCCAGAGGTTTTTTACTTTTTTTAGGTGACCCTTAGTTTTTTTTTAGATTAATTACACCACTTTGAAATCCATATCTACGGGCACGGAGCAATAGAGCGCTGAACAACAAATGCTCTAATTGTTTAAAAAATGGGTTTATGAAAAAACAAAAAAATGCACGTCTAGATACTTTCGAGAGGAATGCAATAGTGCACTTGATTTTTTCGATCCGATGTATACTTTGTTCATAACAATTGCAGAAAGATAACAAATGGCGTAATTGTTTAGCAAATTGTTTAAACAACAACAAAAAATGCACACCGAGATGTTTAAGAGACGAATCCAGGGATGCTTTTACTTTTTTAATGTGACTCTTAGTTTTTTTTAAATTAATTACACAACTTTGTAATCCATATCTGTGGCAAACTTCAACGTCTTGAAATTTCAACCTAAACAGACGAATTCTCAAGAAACGAAGATTAATGTTCTAACAAAAATGAGAATTTTCCATCAAAATCAAGAATTTTCACACCAAAAGATCAATTTTCAACTACAAAAGATCGATTTTCAACAAAAAGTATAAAAGTTAATTTTTAGTAAATAAAATTAAATATAAACAAAAGAAGATGAATTTTCAACACAGCAGTCAAATCTTCAATCAAAGAGATTATGGTTTTTTAACAATGATACATTTTTCAACCAAAAAGGTGAATATTTAACAAAAGAAGATTTTTCAACCTAAAAGGAAAAAAAACAATAACCTGAATTCTTCAAATTTTGAGCCAAAAGAGGATTTTCTGTAAAACAGTTGTATTTTCAACAAAATAGTTTTCCAACAAAACATTAGAATTTTCAACACAAAAAGAGAAAATCTGAAACCAAGACGTCTAGTTTTCCACCAACCAACGAATTTTCAGCTAAAAAATATTAATTCACCACTCAAAACAGATAAGTTATATTTTCAGTTCCAACCAAAAAGGATGACTTACTAACAAAATTGTTGAATTTACAAAAAAAAACATTTTTGTACTAAAACATACTTTTCAGAGAAAGAAAATGTAAAAAAAAGAAATATAAATGCAAGCAAAATGAATTCTTAACAAGAATACTATAATAATATAAATATATTAAAATATAGTATATTAATATAATTATACAATATATCCGTACAGACGATAAAACTGCAACAGTTAGTTTTGTTTAAAAATACTCACACACCCAATTGAAAAAAAATTTGTTTAAAAAAGAAAATTTAATTATGTTTTTATTAACAATAGCATTTTTAGACGGAAAATACTAACAGAACATCAAAACAAATTGTCTAAGATTGTAAATCTTCATAAAAACCAGAGCATAACATAAAGTATTAAAAAATTTGATATCTTCCTTGAAATCTAGATATTTTTTAATAAATGTGCCGATTTCTGGTATAAAACGTCAACAGAACAAGAAATTAATATTTTACAAACATTGCGCGTTTAATGATTCTGAACCGTAATCTGTAAAAGCTCATAATTTTTTCATTAAAAATACCAATTTCCGACAACGAACACTAACATAACATAACAAAATTTTAAACTGTAAGCATTCTTAAATATTTATTATTTGTATTATAATTATATCAATGGGCCTTTTTATCTATTTTATAAACCAAGTTAAAGATTAGGTAATTTTTAACATATTGCAATGAAATGTGATTTTTTTTCAGATTTTGAATTTTTTATTTTGTTTGTTTTTATCCCAAATTCTCACCCAGATTGAGAAAATTTAAAAATTTGAAAATTGGGAAGGTTTAAGACTCACGGTACAATTCTATTAATATCAAACTTATTTTTAATTCCATTAATTATTCATTTCTGAATCACATAATGCATAGGTCTGACACAATACTGACCTGACTACTGAAAATCTTCAAAGTCTCGATTCTTTGCTCTGTTAAAGATCTTGTTTGAATAAAAAATTTTAAATAAAAAATAGAAAACACGAACAAACGAAAAATTGCAAAATATATTTGAAATAACTATTTAAACTTCATTAAATGTTAAAGAAATATTTAATTCGACAAACTTTATAAATTTATTTTTATACAAAATCAGGGACTTTCTAACACTTCAAAAGCTCGAGTTGGAGCAATTCACAAGTTTTTTATTTCTTCAAGAGACGATCCCAATAAACTTTTATGGGCAATATAAACAATGAACTGAACAAAAGAATTAAGTCAAACTACTGTGAGCCATGGAATAAAAAAGAAAAGGTCCATTTTCTTTGGTTCTGAAGTTATTTTTTATTGACTTTTCTTTTCACTTATTCTCATAAAAAGGCCTCATACCGTTACTCGCCTCAATTTGGAGGCACTATCGTCAATTTGAATGGGAATATACCCGCATATAAAAAACGGGTATTCGCTACCCTTATGCTGGACAAAAATCAATGTCAGAGTGACGATAATAACTCGAGAGTATCAAGGACTTAGCTCTAGTATTACATTCACATTAAGGCGGCTTTAAAAACAAAATAGAATAAAAAAAGTTTTGAAAAATTGCTTCGGCTAATTAATTAATTAATTAAATCCAGCTTTTCAATATCTGATATTCTTTTAATTACTATTTTTAAAAGAAACCCCTTTCTTATGTTTTTTCTCAGATAAAGCACCCCTTCTATACAGGATGACCGCTAAACTGAATTTTCAAAATTGTTGACAAATTCGTTAATTTTTCAACACAAAAAGACTTTTTAACAAAATGGTTTCTTTTTCAAAAAATAGTTCAAATTTCAAGAAAATAGTTAAATTTTTAACTCACATGTTGAATTTTTAGACTACAAAGATAATTCTTCAACCAAATGGTCGAATTAAAAAAAAACTTGATTTTCACCAAAAAAGTTATATTTTTAACTAAATAATGGAATTTTTTAGAATATAGTTTACATTTTATTCCAAAACGACGAATTTTCTGACCAAATGAACATAAATATAAATTTTTAACAAAACAGTTGAATTCCTAACCTAACAGTACAATTTTCAACCTAAAATTTGAATTTTCAGCCAAATGGTCGAATTTAAAAAAAATCAAACTTCAACCAAAAAAGTTGAATTTTCATGCTAAAAAGTCCGATGATTTATAATACAGTTGACTTTTTAAGGCATAAAAATTAATTTTTAGGAACAAATTTTAATTTTAATCAAGAAAGCTGAATATTTATCAAATAATTAAATTTTCAAAAAGAAATTTGTTAACCGAACAGTTGCACCTACAACTAAAATATTTGAACTTTAAATCTAAGGAGACCAATTTTTTAACAAACCAGGTCAACTTCCAACCAAATAGTTAAATTTTCAACCTGTAAATATTGATATTCAACAAAATGAAAAAATCCGTCAAAAGAATGAACTATACTGTGAAATTCCCACATTTAAAAATTCCTGAATAATAAAATTCCCAAACTATTAAATTCCAGAATGATAAAGTTCTCGAATTGTGAAATTTCCGAATAATAAAATTGTTGACCGTAAATAATATTACAGAATTTGAAAATTCCTGAATGATAGAATGCCCGGCAAAAATTCCGAATTATTATATATCCGAACTAGGAAATTCCTGAATTATAAAATTCCCAAATATAAACAATTATAATGTTTGAATCGTAACAATTTAATAAATCTTATAAATAAAACATTTTTAGATGTTTAAATTCAGGAAATTGCTGGTTTGGATTTTTTATAGTTCGGCAATTTTCTGTCGGGAATTTTATTATTCGGTAATATTACAGACAGTCGGGAATTTCATTATTAAGGAATTTTCCAATTCGGTAATATAATAAATAGTTCAGAAATTTTATTATTTGGGAATTTTTATACCCAGAAATTTTATACTTCGGGAATCTTATTATTCGGGAATTTTCCATTTCGAGAATATCACCGTGTCGGGAATTTTATTTATCAGGATTTTTCGGTTGTCCCAATGAAATAAAAAAATTTCAAAATAAAGTTTAAAAACGTAAATTTTGTTATCCTTGACAGTTACTAAAAGTGTCTCTTATAGAAATTCCCGATTTTTGCAAGATTTTACTTAAAATCCAGGTCCTTTCTTTGACCAATCAAAGTCGTTGACTTTTTCCTGATTTTCAGGTTTTCCCTGACCTACCGCCACCCTGTTATAGATTTTAAATAATTTTTATTTCAATTACTTTTTATAAATAGAATAATTTAACAAATTTCTGACCGCTATAGTATATAAATATTTTATATGGTGTTCCTATTACTACAGAATCTAAAAGGGGCAGAAATGTCGCAACGAATCCAATTAGCGTCGCTCCTGAAAGCTCGGCTTTTAATTTGAAAAGCGACCGGGAAAACTAACAAGGCGATGCAGCACTCACGTGTCTTAATCAGGGCAATTAATCGCCCCATTTTTCCTGAAATCTGGACCTTCTTTTTATTGAAGGATCATTAGTAAATAATGAAAAAAGTACAAGTCATAAATAATTAGAGTGTTTACTAATTTTCGCTATTAATTAATGATTAATTATTGAAAAATAATTACAAAAGCCCGTTTTCCCCCTTTATTGTGATAGTTTAAAAATAATTACATGTGTTTATAACGTAGTTAACGTAAGTTGTAAAATTTCCATTACAATAAAGAAATTTTTTAATAGTTCGTTTTCATAAATCTTCAATAATTAATCAATAATTAACTGTTCTGTGGATAATACAGATTGCACTATTGCTGACAGAGAAAGATAGAGGTCAAACTTCTGCCGTAAAGCCTAAATGCGTCGGTCGATATTTCTTATTTTCATAAATGAAGTTTTTTCTTCCCTTAAGCCTGTGCCCGGTCAAAAACGATCCTTAAATATTTATTCATATTTTCCGAAAATTTTATCGCGTTCTTTAAATTTTTATTTTTCAACATGGGTGAAAAAATATTGATCTCACGACTGCCTTGATCTGCTTGTACACTCGTTACATGGCTTTAAATGCACGTTTTGTAATTAAATATGTGCATAAGTCCCTTATCCGAATAGAAAAATTCTTCACAACAATTTAAATAATTTTGTCAATTATATCCGACATTTTGCAGAAAACCAATAAAATGGTCACAGGAGAGCTTTCAAACGTTTATAAACTTTCTTTTAAAATTAATTTTTCAAAATAAAAAACCATTTAACTTTTTCCTAGGAATCTCAAGAAAAATTATATTCTCTTGCAATATTTGAAGTCATAAAACGCTTCTAAACTTCGTTTCGAAATCACAAAAAATCCACATTTTATTTAACATTTGTTTTAAATTCTTCTAGTTATAAATTATGTTTTTGTATTCGCAAAACTTCTAAGGGCTCCAAACATTTTTTTTAATAAATTGAATTTTTCCAAACGCTTTTTTTGTATTCTCTAGAAATCTTTCCAAATTTTCAAAATTCTTCTAAATTTTGTTTCGGAATCATCAAAAAATCAACATTTTGTTTTCAATGTTTTTTAATTTCTTCAAGATTTAACTTTTTTTAAATTCTAAGTCTACTACATTTTTTGATAATTTTGGAAATATTTTGAAATATTTGAAATATTCTATCAAGGTTAAATTTTAAAGAAATAAATATATAGAAATTTTCACAGAAATCTTATAAAGATTTTTCATTTTCTTGAAATCTTTACAAATTTTTTAAACGCATCTAAATTTTGTTTCGAAATCATCAAATATCCACATTTTGTTTTGAATTTCTTGAAATTTTTCTACAAAAAAAAGTAAATTTTTTGCATAAAGTTCTACAATTTGAAAATAAATTATTCTTATTTTTCCTACAAATAACAAAAAAAGATGGAAAAATGATTTAAAACGTTCCACATTCTTCTTTAAGAATTTTGGAAATATTTGAAAATGTCAAATTTTTGTTTAAATAATGTTTTAAAATTTATTTATCAAAATAAAAAGTAATTAAAAATTTCAGAAAAATCATCAGAAACTTTGTATGTTCTCTTGAAATCTTTCAAAATTCTGAAAAAGTGACTAAAATTTTGGTTCATAATCTTTAAAAATCTACATTTTCTTTTAGATTTTTTTCAAGATTTAAATAACCTTTGAATCTTTTTCAAATAAAAAAATTCCCAGGAATCTTTACAAAAACTTTTTCGTTTCTCTTTTCAAATAATTATTTTTAAATCTTTCAGATACTTTTTCGACGTATTTTGAAATTTTCAAAACTTAAAAATACAACTTATAGTTTTCAATTTTCCAAGACCATAATTTCTTTCTTCTCGTCTCTTTAAAATTATGGAAATATGTTAAGAAACAAATTATTTCCTATTATTAAAAAATCATTCACAGATAAAAGTTCATCAATAATAACTAAAAACACTAAAAAATAGATTTGAGCACAGAATAAAACTACTTTTCTAGAAATTCTGATTCACAAATCTTTAAATGTGTTTGCCGGCTCGAATTGGTAGACGCCCTGATTTATATTATTTAACTAAATATTTTATTTCCTCTACTGTTTCATTTGTCACAGTTTCGCTGATAAAAAATATTATTTAGTTATTTGTATTCCAATAAAAGTAAATTTTATTGCAATGTAATAAAAACGAAGAATTGAGGAAACCAAATTAATTTTGAAATAGATTTCAATTTGGAAATAAATCGTATTCCGCAGAGAGCAAATTAATCGGATTTTAGTAAATTGTAAATCTAGTCGGGAAATTTGGGTGGGGGATAAGTACCTATTAAATGTGTGTGTAATCGTGAAGTCCCGACCGCGCTTTTCGACTGGCGAATGAACCTGTTTGTCAATCGGCTTATACTGATTCAAATTACCCTTCAGTCTCGACAACCTCATTCCTCTCTATTTTCAAAATTCATTCCATAAACGGTTTATAGACTATTTATTTCTGCAAATTCATCAAATATTCGCGGTGAAAATCGAATTTTATTCCGGAAAGTATTTTCCAGCTTTCTGAAATGGGATTTAACTTTCAAGTATGGCAGTGATTTCATTTTTACACTAAGATGAACATGAGGTCTCGGAGGCCACTTTATACATTTATGTCTAATTAAATAAGTAAATAAATTGATAAATTGGATCAAATCTTATAAATAATTTTTTAAACCAAATATGGTAGGTAGGGGCCCACTAATCGGAAGCATGGTGCGGTCTAATCTAAACAGATCTTAAACCGAGTGGTTGCAAAACTTCTTTTTCAGTCAAGAAAGGAACCAAATTTCAAAACAAATTGTTCAATTTTTAGCCAAAAAGATGTTTTGAACCAATAAGATTAATTCTCTGCCAAAAAGAATGAATTATCATAAAAAAATATTAACTATCAACCAGATACTTAAATTTTCTACTAAAAACGATCAAACTCAAATAAGAATTAAAAAAAAAATTAAATACGGTAATATAAAGCTACAATAAGATTTTTTAAATAAAAAAATCCAAATTTATAAAACAATAAATAATATTATTTTAAATAACTTACCTCTACTGCTGCCGCTGAACTTGTCGCGCAAAACGTTGATTTGATGAACTCGACCATATTCTTCAAAAATAGGTCGAAGATCATTTTCGTCCATATCTTTGGGTACTTGACCAACAAACATTTTAATGTTGTCGGGATCAGGTTTTTCCAAACAGTTGTTGTTCAGAACACTAAAACAGAAAATAAAATAGTATTTTATAGATGTTGAAAATATTGAATTTGTGTACAATCTTATTTTTTAAATTCATAGAAAATAAATTTATTTTTGAAAACATTATAAATTTAAAAAAAAAGCCAAACAACGATAATCGAAAACTGAACAATCCGGTTATGAAACCGACGCGCTAAAATTAGCCCTACTTCTAAAATCTAACGCTACTGTTAATCCTATATTTATATTTATTGAGGTTAGTCGTTTTAAATTTTAAAAAAAATTTCCGGTCATTTCCCGGGTTTTTCCCGCTTCGCAAACATTTTTCACTATTGATGAAATAAACAAATTCGAAATCTAAAGCTAAACATTTATTCATTTGAAGTAATAAACAATGAACTGCAAATTAAAGCCCTCGTAAAACTCTTGAATTTGAAACTTTTTTTCCATTGTCAATTTTCAACTTTTTATATTTTTTCGCCGGTTTTTTTAATTCATTAATTTTGTATTGAAAAGCTGCATAATTAAGTGCAGTTAAATTTCCTAATTTAGAATTTTGTAACTCTATAAATAAATAATTGTAGCGTTCAGAGAATCAGATTCAGTTCTAAAAATCTAAATCCCCATTTAAAAACTTTAAAAATCGAACGATTAATTTTTTTATACTGAACACTTCATAAGTTGAAGATTTAATTATTTTAATTTTAAATAGTTTCATAATCCTGAAAAAGCCTAAAAATGTTATTTCTAAATCTTGAAAAATTTACACGTTTAAATTTTTTTACATTTCAAATTATTTTTGAAATGTTATTAGAACTTCTAAATATTGTTTAAAATTATTTAAAATGTGTCTCACATTTTTAGAAAACAAAATTTCCTTGGAATAATTTTTCAACTTAAAAAATTATTTTCAATTTTCCGAGGCACCTTGAGAAAATGTTTTAATTTTTATTAAGTTTTTTAAATTCAAGAAAAACTTCTAAATTTATTGTTCGAAATCTGTAAAGATTTACGTACAAATACCCTAATTCTTTTGTTACATACACTTCGTTTAAATGATTTTAAATCATATTAAGTTTAACATTGATTTTGAATCATTTCGAATGAAGAGGTGAAAGATTTAATATTTTCAGATGAAATTTTGAAAATTGCATCATTTAAAATTCAAAGACATTAAAATTGTGTTATTTATAATTAAAGGCGTTCTAAATTAAAAACTTTTAAATTAAAATAATCTCGAATTCGAAGCGAATAGAATTTGATGATTTGAAACAGAAAACTAAATTGAATGTTTGAAAGTCAAAGTTTTTTATAAAGTTATAGAAGTTAAAATTGTCATTACGTACAATAATTTATAATTTAACTTTAAATTGATTAGAGACTTTAAAAATTAAAAAATATATTCATCCTGCTACATGGAAAAATGTTCCATAATAAACCTTTAAAATTGAATTTTTGTAAAAAAAAAACCGTTAAAAATAAAAAGTAATTTAAAATGGAAAACATTAGAAAGAAAAAACTGCTACTACGGAACGTTTACATTAAACCAATCCAAAGTTCATTTTAAATTGGAAAAAGTTGTATTGAAAAAGAATTGCGACCTTAGAACTTGTTTATACTTTAACAATTAAGAATTTTAATTATTTTCTATAAACTTTCAAAATTTAAAACAATTTTCTAAGATGTCAAACGGACGAGTACAAAATGAACTATCAGATTGATATGACAGAAAAAGTCGTGTGACAAATGAATTAATTGGAAGATTATTATTAATTTTCAAATTCCTTAATATTGAATTTATCAATTAGAATTGTATGCAGATACTGTTATTTAAATTATACAAATGACTCAATTAAATTTGTAAAAAAAAAAACGTTAAATTTGCTTGGGGGTGCGTTCGATTAAGCCGAAGTGAAGCGAGAGGGTAATTTTCAGGGGTAGGCGCGGTTCGCCAGTGGTTATATGAGTTATGTGCACTGTTGAGTGTTGGGGGTGGTTATGCGAACGGAAGGCATTACCATTTCGAGCAACGGACGCGACAGTTTGTTGTGCCGTAAAATCATGCTTGCATAAAGTTTACACTTTGAAATACTGAACCCTCAATTTAGATAAGCATTTTAAGATAAAGGGGGAAAGAGAGGGAGAGAAACCTACAAATAACCATTTTTCAGTAAATCACCATTATACCCCACTGTTTTATTTTATCTCAGAGGTCTATTTTGTTCACAATTCCATTTTACCCCAGGCGTCCATTCTGCCCTACTGTACCATTTTACCCAAAACAAGTAATTTTCCTCACAATTAATTAATTCGGTAAACCTGCAGCTTTAAAACACAATATAATAGGTGGCGGTCCTGCGGACTTAACCTCAAAAATCATTAGTGAATACAAGGGTATTCACATTGTAAAATAAAAAAAAAAATCTCCAACTAGAAAAAGAATTGAATTTTCAACAAAATAGTTACATTGTCAAATAAAAAATGAATTTTTAACTTAAATAATGAATATTTAACACAGAAAGGATTTTTAATGAAATAGTTGAATTTTCAATGGAAATAAAAAAGATGTCTGCCGAGAAAAGACGTCTTTAAGAAACTAAATCATTTTTCAACTAAAAAGGATAAATTTAAAACAATAAAACAAACGAATAGATGAATTTGCAGCTAGCAAAATTTATTTTGTACTAGAATGATGGATTTAAAAAAAAAAAAGAATTTTTAACTCAATAGATGTATTTTGAACCCAAAATATTAATACCCTACCAAAAAAGAGAAATTTTCAAAAAAAATACATGAATTTTCAACTAGGAAAGAGAAATTTTCAACCAAAAATAAAATATTACAATTTTTTCAGAAAAATAATTTTAGGATAAAAAATGGTGAATTTTCATCCAAGAAATTAATTTTTAACTAAAAATATAACATTTAAGTTTTCAGTTAAAAAAATGATTATCAACACAATAAAATAATTTTCTAATGAATTTTCAACTACAATGATGAGTCGTCAACCAAAAAAATTAATTTTTAAGCAAATAGTTGAATTTTTAATCCGAAAAATCTATCATTCAAAAGAAAAAATTATTTAACAAAACAAATAAATATTTAATTAAAAAATGTAAATTTTTAACAAAAAAAAGAAAAAAAAATTCAGTTAAACAGAATAAAGTGCCAAACAAAAACAGCTAATTTTCAATCAAAGAAATGAATTTCGCTCAAAAGGATGAAGTTTCAACTAATGACATTACTTTTATACAAAAAAGGCGAATTTTCAACAAAATCATTGGTTTTTTTACCTAAAACAGGTACATTCTTTAACTGAAAATAGAATAGTTGAATTTGTAGTTAAAAAATTAATTTTTAACAAATAAAATCCATTTTCAACGAAACAGTTTAAAGAAATGGAATAGTTAAATTATCATCAAAAAAAAAAAATTTTGAAGAAACAGATAAAATGTCAACCAAGAAGATTAATTTTATAAGAAAAAATATGACATTTTAATCAAATACGGGAATTTTCAACCAATTATTTGAATTTTTAAAGACATTTTCAATCAATAAGATATATTTCTAGAAAGAAGATTAATTTTCTGAAAAAAGAAGATATTTTAACAAAATACATTAATTTTCAACCAACTATTTGAATTTTAAGGAAATTTGCAACCAGAGATTAAAATTCTCTGACCTGTAACAATCCTGTAGTTACACTCTTACTCAAGCATTTTCAAACAATTTATTTTCCCATTCGCAATTTTCTATTCCTCTGGAAAGGCTCTTTTGAAAATGTTACCATCGACGATGCGGGGATTAGAGTTCATCGAGGCTAGATCACGTGGAGAATCGAGTTTTCGAGGTTGCGAGGTCGATGTAAGCACAGATCGAGGTTTCTGCCTCATTGGTAATAGAGCCGCTTCTTCCTGTCTGAGATGGAGGTCGTAGGTCGTCAGAAAAGTGGGAGGGGTTTGAAGCGAAGGGTTGAAAAGGGTGAGATGCTAAGTTTGGTCCAATAGACGAGTACCTACATCAAAGGAGCTCTCTTCCCACTCCATCACTCTCCAATTTCAACCAGAAACCTAGACAGATGACGTTTCTTCCAAAGGGAAAAACGAGCCGAGGTCAAATGAAGACTGGGGGTAAATAGGAACACCAGAGGTACAATCAACAAACAGAGGTAAAAGGGGTTAAAAGAGGCTTCCAAGACGAAAAGAATGTTCCTCAGTAATTTCGACCTTTCATATCTCCGATACGAGTTACTAGTCAAAAGTCAATCTCGATGATGGCCTCTCCAAGTATCTGTTAGCCCCATTCATCTCCAGCGGAGAAAATTAAAATCCCTTTCCCATTCCAGTTTGAATTAATTTTTCGACAAGGCAGAAACTTGAGAATGGTCTAATAGAAGTGTCTGTTCGGCTTCGCTGGAGAAGTAGCAATTCCCAGCCGAGGGAATCGCGATCTTGGGGGCCATTAAATGGCCCACAGGGAGACGTTACAAGGTCGCTCGCGAGAACTGCAGAACAGCCCTTACGCTCAGACTCTGAAATATTGGGCAAGTTTCGCGCCAGAGTCGGAAACGAAACTACCAGAAGCATTGTTCGAGGCCTGCAAGTTCTCTAAATCGCCACATATTTTAGACGAAAGTTAGAAGAAAAAGGGGGAGCATTATCAGGTGTTTTAAAAGTACCGGAAATTGAGAAGTCGTCTAATTTAATTTTTCTCGGACGTCACATCATCTGATGTAATTTCATCTTTCCTGAAAGACTTCATTCGGCTTGGGTTATATTCCAGGAGAAAATAATCCAATATCCCATCAAGTTGATTCTCGCTTGCAGCCAATCGCTCCCAAGTCTCCGAGGTTTGCTCGAATATCGTAATTCCATCTGAGAGTATTCGTCTCCTGGAAAATTGTATCGTTGAATCTCGTCTCCTGTATTCTTTTCTTATTTTTTTTCGAGATCGACCCCATTTCAAGGAGCAGGTCTAAATTTCTGTTTCTAAGAGTGAGCAAGCAAAAACTCTTTCAGATTTCACTGAAATCATTAAATATCTTAAACTCCACCTTAAACCATAAAGTCTACCTCCCCCCCCCCCTCCAACACTTACCCGTATCCTTAGGCTAAGAAACCCTATAAAAATCAAGCCCACCCATACTTTTTGCAAAATCTTAAATCGATAAAGATAAAAATCATAGACTGGAAGAAAAAGAATAGATCGAAGTGCCTTGTCCGATTCCACACGACACGGCAGCAATTTCTTGCGAAGCTTGATCGAAGAAGACGACGTCGTTGAAAGTCTTGCAAACTCGACCCAATTCTCGCTCGGTAAAACAGCAAACCTGGTACATACACTGGGTTTACCAACAGTAAATCCCTGGAACCCTGCCCCTCACCCATCAATCCACCTTTACTGGTCTTTTGAATCTCTCGTGTACTCAGAGATCCCCCCCCCACACACACACAAACACTACCACCCTAACCCCAACCCCTTTGCTTTCACCTCTCACCGCTTAGCAGAGTAAACGCTTTCGCTCCAACGATTAACTCGAGTTTTGAGTGTTTGGAATGTCGAGTGGGTAAACTGCATTCAGTCACGTGCACAAATGGATGACTGCTGTGTAACTGCTTCGCCTGAATATCTCCAGAAATTTCTTGAAAATACAGTTGCTGAGTCGAATAATCGACCCTAAACCCAGGACCGAAAATAACGCAAAAAAATTCTTTAAAGGAAATTTGCTTCTAATTTTTTTTTTATATCGAATTCTCAGTGCAAAACCGAAAAGAGAAGTATCGCAGTAAAATTTTCTGGAAGCAGTAATTTTTCTTCAATAGGGATTTTAAGATTTTTGGGAAGAACGGGTCTTGCGGAGTGGTGGGGGAACGTTCCACATTCGAGAACGCAGTGGGGCGAGACCACGCCTCCAAACTTCCAGACGGAGTAGAACACGCCCATCTCAAAGCGGCCGATGTAGAACATAAACTTCATTTCTTGATAAAACCCCAACTTTTAAATAATTTTGAAAAATAGCTTATACTTAATTTTCCACGTAGAATCTTGGTATCTAGCTAAAAAAATCTGTACATGATTCAATTTTTTAACTATCACTAAAGATAACGGGGAATTAACTGATATCAGAACCCATATTTTTTGTGGGTTTCAATTCCTAATTATTTATTCAACTCCGAGATGGTTTTTTTCTCGCGCCCATCCCCACTCCAATCTATATCTTCTCTTTCTTTTCTCTTTCAGCCTACCTCAGATTTCCAACTGTCTTCTCGGCTCAAGCAACCACTTCACTATTCCCCTACTCAAGTTGGCGGAAACGCTTTTTTTATTGTTTGCTGAAAAGGGGGGCAGAAAGATCTTTGAGAAGCGACGAGTTAAAAAAAATGAGTTCTTTGAAACTATAATCGATAAATCATCTTAGCTTGTATAATTGATTAATTAGTTTAATTTGAATTATAATCAACGAGGCACAGTGTTGTATTGCGATTAAAGGGTTGGACTTTTAATGTTTATAAAGGAACTCGCTACGCCTATTTTATCCCCACTATTTGCATACTAATTAGAAGCAACTCAACTTCAAGGTATCTAAATTGCAAGAGCACATGTTGTCACAAGGCATAACTCTGTCCAAGTTAGAGAACGTGTACTACAGGTACCATTCTCTTTCGTGCTAATCCGATAATTTATGGTCGTTGACTCATATTTACACAAGACCTCCGTTTCTACATGTCCACTCTCTCATGTAAAATTACCTAAAGTAAAGATCCCTCAAGAGAGGGTCAACGTCCGTGCTTTCTCTCATTTTCAGCTTTTTGTTTATTCAAGAATCAATAAGCATGTTTTCCTGTGACGCAAAGGATAACGCCCATTTCGTTCTACCGTAATAAAGGTAGAATCTAGCTAGACCTTCAGTGTCAGGATAAGGGGGCGTTGATGCTCGATGCCAAGTCACACAACGTTTAATGAGAAACCACTGAAATCGCTGACTAGCGAAAAGAAATCGCGTAAACAAGATGGAAAGTAGACCCCCAGACGAGAAAAACCCACCTAATGTACAAAGGAATCAATCATGCCCTCTGATTAATGGTTCGCTCCAACAAAGGACATATTTTTGACTTACATATTAAAATTGAATTCTAATTCGATGAACATCAGATTCTGGGTTAAAAGCCAAGAAGAAAAGAATTATAATTAGTTTTTCTAGAGGTAGTAGTTTTCGTTCTAGAGGGATTTCTAGATTGCACAGAAGTGCTGACTTAGCAAAGTGTAGGGGTGGGGGGTAGGGGAGGCTACACCCAACCAACGCGGACGATCTCAAACGGAAACTTAAAACGTCAATAAAATCCGAACCGCTAACTTTTAGAAAATTTAAAAAAGTGTATTTTGTTATTTGCTTCCCAGTGAATCAATCCATGCAAACAAATACTTATTTTATTGTACAAAATATTATCTTTAATCCCGAGGAGGTATTCATGGATATTTAAATGATCGTAAGCTAGATTGCATATTCATCCCCTCTACATCTGTTCAATGAAACGAGAGTTAGAAGAGAAATGAGATGATAGAAAGCGGACTTTAAGGAAGAGCAGAAATATCGTCGCTTTTGGAATTTAACGAGGGACAAAGGTATCGTTCGACCTCGGAGGTCGACTTTCGAGCACTCTCAAACGGCCCGTCAATTTCCGTGCTCGTTAGGGGTATTTATTCTCGCTTGGTCCTCCATCAACCCCTTTCGAACTTTTCCTGTTCTATCTAATTCACCCAGACCTCTTTCGTCATTCTCGGTTAGTGGATTGATTTTAATTATTTCACCCTTCCTTCCTTTCATTTTTACTTCCTGCCTTTTCTTTTTCTTTAATCTTTTCTCCTAAATTTCACTAACCTTTGCAAATTTCTCTTAATAAACGATTTGACGTCTGAAGTATGCCCCAACGAAGAAGAAGAATCTTAACAAAAGGCAGATGACGTTATTGCCTTGTAAAAGACGATTGTCTTCTTGGAGGAATACTGATTAAAGAGAAGAAAAATCGAACTCGAAGTGACCTATCCTTTCTTTATTTTTAACGAGCTTATTAATGAGCGACGATGTTCCGAATAGAATGGACAAACGAGTGTTTGCTCAACAAGATTCATGATCACTGTTGGGTGAAGAACTCGTTAGTGAGAACTCGAGAAAATTATGAAAAAAAGAAAAAAGGAAATCCTTTTTACTTTTTCGCAAGTTTACGACAGGTAGACAATTTTAATTGTCTACTTGAAGCTTCTACTTTTGGTTTTAATACATGGATATCATATTTTTATTAAAAGATAACGCTTTATAAGTCATTTTAGAGAATCGCTCAGCTTTACATCGGGGTCAATAGATATTCTAAATATATCAAAAATCGATTCTGGATTGAGAAACGAAAAGAAAAGCTTTTACTAAATCTTTGTAGAGGTAGTAGATTTTTTTTAGAAGAATTTTAAGATTGCGTAGTAGAATTGTTAGTAAAGGCCTCGCCCCGCATCAATGAGCACCGTTGGCGAAGGTCACATCAGCCCGACCTTAAGGGGAAACTTCAAACCTCCATAAAAATCGAACCTCGAAACCTCGAAAATTCTGAAAAGTACGATTTATTCTTTGCTTCATGAAGAATATATTCTCTATATAAAAAGGAATAAAATTATTTGCAATTTTTCTCGAATAAATAAAGCCAACAAGTAATAGATGAAACTAAGATATCTGATGTAGAAATGTACAAATGCCACAGAAGAATGTGTTTATAAATTTTCAGAATAGTCGGCTCAGATATTTAACCAGTGACATGAACTTGAAGCTTGGATGCACGAAAGGGTTTCAAGGGGAGGCAGGACTGGTTTGGAGGATCAGGAAGCATGATTTCACGGCAGGGTGGTTGGGTGAGTGTCATGCCAGGGGATGTTGGGATGCTTCATGTATCATGTATGGCAATGGAGTACGGAGAACGTGGAAGCATGGGGGGGGGGGCAGAAACGAGAAAGGGCGTCTCCGTAATGTGGCAGAGAACATTCAACTTGAAAACAGATGTCAGTTCCGGAACAAACATCACATCCGGAAGAAAGATTGAATGGTATTATTTCAAACTTTTCAACTCCAATGACTTGGAACTTTTGAAGTCAGTTTCAATGACGAAACTTACGGGGAATTTTGGAAGTAAAATCATCCTCTTTCTTGACTCTTTTCCTTCTTAAAGATCCGATAAAAATCTTTCTCAAATGCAGTCCAAATTTTACGAAGCGTGACAAATCGCCAAAGTTTTTCAGTTCGCTTGCTAGGTAGAGGATAGACTATAGATTGCAAAATAAAGATAGTGAACACAATATACAAGGTGCACTGGCGATTAAATTAACACGGCCATTGACTCTCTTGTCAACTGCAAACAAGTTCACGGTTGGCAGCGAAGAAACCAGGATTTGCGGATTAAGCTCGAAGATTCAACCTCTCAAATTAAATCTTTAACAACTCTTAAAGGTTTTTAAACACGAAATCCAAGAAATTTTAATTTCATTAAAAATTCCAAAAGTCCACTAGAATCTTGAGTTTATATTAGGTTATTAAAAGTTGTTATCAAAAGGAGGTAAAATCCTTGAGAACCAATAACTAATATATCCGATTATTTTCCACAAAAAAGTGATAAAATTCGGTCCTAAGTTCAAGTTCCCCAAGAGTTCGATCCTGAACTTGGGAAAGGCGTAAGATCAGGAGATGAAAAATTTGTCAGACCCTGAGGAAACTCAACTCGTTTCTAAGATGTGAACCGACTGACCGATCTCGAAGAGCAAAGGGTTGGAGAAATTTGAGAAGGGAGGGGAATCTCATTGAATTGAATTGAAAACGCGGCAAGTTACTCTCCGAGTGTAACTCAGTTTCTTCGGTGGGAATTCACGACTTTTGCAGGAACCGTCGTCGACCTCGCGAACTCCTCGAACCGAGTATAACGAGTAGTCTGAAAGTCGAGGCCGTGTGTCCTCGTTAGAACTTTCGAGCGATTAGTCACAAGTATGAATCGGTTACTTAGGTTACCGCCAAGTTTACTCCAAGCTTACGCCAAGTTTACTCCAAGTCCCGTCTTCACGATTCCAGGGGAATCTTTAAGCTCGTCTTAAGATTTAGGGGTGATAGAAATGGAAAAGTGTTCCAAAGCTGAAACTCCTTCCAAGTTTTAAAATAACATTTAGTACGTTATTTTATAGATTAATTCGGAATACCAGAGTTTGAATATATCGAAAAATGGATTCGGTATTAAAAACCAAGAAAAAAAATATTTTAGTATATTTTTTTAAAGGAAGGAGTTTTCTTTCTAGAGAGATTTTCAGATTGCGAGACAGTGCTTGACTGTTTGAGTGGAAGGGGAAGGATCACAGTCGATCAGTGCCACGCCTGTGGCCATACGGAGGGCGAAGACTACGCCCACATCAACACGGCCGATCTCGAACAGAAACTTAAAGCCTTCAATAAAACCCGAACCTTTTAATTTTAGGAAATTGAAAAAATGGGGTTTACTCAGCTTTCTACGGTTAATTTTTCTTTTCTACTCAGTATTTTCCTATCTAATAATCATAATAAATAAAAAATAGATGTGTAACTCTTTCTCTATCTGATTTAACTTTAACATTATCATCATCGTGCGTTAATACGGAAAGAATTCATTAGGATCCATTGACGCAGGATTGTTCGATTTCAATTTTCGGAAGCAATTACTCAAGTGCACCAGCGCGCAATCGGTGTTTTGGCTTTGACCTTTGTATTCTGGTTCGAATGATGGCGTGCCTGCTTGAACAGGAATCTGTATCGGTGAATCGATCCCTCAACGTGGCTTTATATTCGCCATCGGCGAGTACGACAACAAAACCAGCCCTTGGTGGGGTTAAAAAGGGGTTGGTGGGTCGGGGAGGTAGTGGCGCGAATCTGCAGTTCTGGGCGTCGCGTAACAGGCCATTACTGTCGTTGCGCGCCACGGGGGCTGGCAATTTGCGATACAATTTAAAGAAGGTCGCCGAGAGAGCCCACCCTGCCTACTTTATATTTCGAGTTTGTAATGGCGAAACTTTCCTAACGACCCATCCCTTTGAATTATGCACGACGCGGAGCCGGCGAAAATTTTATACTACGTGACCGACCCTGATTGCTCCTATGTTGTCTCGCTTTGGATACGTCGCCCCTGATGGTGTAATAATCTATCCAAGTAAAAGAACAAGAGCATTTGTGGATTGGGATTTCACTTTTGTGGATCTCTTAAATTGGCGAATGATTAAATAATAAGATAAGTAGAGAAAATGATTTTTAATTCCAAACTGAGTAAATCTTAATTTTCAAAATGTTTGGGACGTCAACGGTTTGGATTTTATGAAGGTTTTAAGTGTACTTTCGATATCGGTTAAATGAAGATGGGCGTTACTGTCTCCCTCAGTGCATCTGACGCCGTGGCTTGATCTCACTGCGGCATCCAATGCTGGGCCTTCCCCCTCCACTCGGAGCATTCAGTACTGGTGTGCAATATTAAAATCCCTCTAGAAAGAGAACTACAGTCCCTAAGCAAATTTTTTAGAAGACACTTTGTTTCGATTTTTAATCTAGAATTGAGCTTTGATGTCAAATCTATATTTCAGATAAAAATGACTCTAAAAAAGGTTTGAATTGATCATATTTTAACTGCTTTTGTTAGTGAGTCCGGTTTTCACCACCGAGGAGATGATTATTCGTCGACGTGATGTTGAATCGAGTGACGAGGGCTTTGGGAGAGGGTTGCTGCTGGTCAATGTTCGCTCTTGTGAGCAGAAGAGCGAACTTCAAAAGCTACCAGTTTCCATACAAATGTAAGACACTCTCTAAAGGTACACAGGCAGTGCAAAAGTGCCTTAGCAGAAATTCATGATCAAAGATGTCACGAGGCAAAAGGGCAAAGGAACAGAAAGAAAGAGTGAAAGAGAATGACAGAGATGGACAGATTGGGATGAAAACCTCCTACTTGAAAAGAGGAAACGCCGGATAATCATTTCTCTACCGACAGAACCCAGAGAAGGAAATAATGTGGGCGAAAAAAGATGGGTGAAAAAACCAGTGATGCGTTTTCACTTTCGATGATATCTTCCTCAAGACGGATTTTATCGATAGGCAAAGAAGAGTTTCCCCCCAATTTTGACTCGTGCCATTGTATGTTTTCTCACCGATCGCTTTTCGTATGCGGGAATACGGTGAAATTTTATTAGAGTATTGGAAACAGGATCCAGGCTTTTTGTGTTCCTGTTATTGATCCAATTTTTAATAGCTTTTAGAGTAAAGGTTTCAGGATGGGTGAAGTGAGGTTGAGCTAGGAAAAAAACTTTTATTGTAGGGCAGGGATTGGCTAGGTTCCAAGCTCTTTTTTTGCTGCTTTGAAAACCCATAATCGTTATTCTTAATGAAGAAACAGATCAAGGGTTTATATGAGGAGAAAATTCTAATTCCGGATTAAGGTTTATGTCCACAGCAATTTCGTGATGGTCTCATGATGAGTATGACTATTACGATAAAGCCGTTACTCAAGCGTCTTTGCGATGATGGTGTCTTTATTACTCAGGAATGATACGCAACTGAAATTAGGCGATTCCAAATGATTGACACTCAGGACGAAACGGTCATAAATGTTGATTCCTTTTGATAGCTCTAGGATCTAAATCGACGTAGACTTGTTAGATTAAAGGAATTAATGAGGGTGGAAGATAAAACGGATGAAACCGAAGAAATTGAAAAAAAAATGGAAATTTGAAATGTTCGCAACAAAAAAAAATTCAGACAATTGTTTACAGGGTTCTTATTGCCTCCAGTTGCATTATACGACCTTGTGAAATTGAACGTAGAAGCTAATTAACCGACGATACAGGACCATATAATCTGACTCACCCCAGACGCCCCACTGGGTGGGGTTTACAACGAGAGAACCGCAGTTTTGTAACCGCAAACCCCAATGGAAAAGCTGCTATCTGCTTGCCGTTTCTAGCGTTAAGGATCCCAATGTATACGCTACGTGCACTTGATCCGTTTCCGGTTGCGGTCGCTGAGTTCGGGAGTCGAGGGGGTGGATTTTAAAGAGGGAGATAAGACCCGACTATGGAATCTACTTTATAGCTGAATCAGAAAGTGCAAAGAGAAATGTTCCCATGTTATTTTTTATCTTTTTATAATGCGGATACTTTTATATTTTTGCGGCATTTTCGCAGTTTAATATCGTGCCGTCTTAAACTTCTATTCGAATATTTTAAGTCTTAACATTTTTAAATTTTCTAAACTAGTTCTGAATTACTAAGAAGAGGTTGGAAACTAATTTAAAATTGTCTGCCCTTGTTTCGAAAGACTTTTTACCAGTTTTGATACAGACGGCCTAATCCAAACTAATGAAACCTGCCATTAACTATTCAAAGTCATTGTAGAACACGCCTTTTGGTAACATGTTCCTGGTAGTTTCAATCAGTTTAAACTGTTTCTGAATTGTTCTAGACCAGTAATTACTGATTCAAAATTCTTCCTACAAATTATTTATTTAAGATAATGAATCGTATTTTACACTATTCCAAGTCACTGTGAACGAAACCAGTCAAAAATAATTCTGAATTATTTTTAACTCGTCTGTACTATTCCAAACATGTTTCCCATATTTTAGAATCACCGCAAAGTTTTAGAATGCCTATATTTCGACCTCAAAATATAAAATTCAACAGTTAAGAAGTTTTTGAAATATTCTCAAGCAACGAAATCAAGATAATCGTGCACAGGCGAGATATGGGGACTGGAAAAGGGACAAAGCACACGACCCTGCGGCGCTATTGTTCGTCCCCGTACGACAGCGAATCCAATATGTATTGTCGTTGAAGACGCGAAGATTCGTCTCCCACCCTCTAAACTCACCCTGCTCCTTTTCTCTCGTACCTAGCTTTGTTCCAGGATTAGTGACGTCGCTACATAATTAATTAGTCCTGTGCATCGTCTAACCCCTGAAGTTGAGATACTTTACCCACAAAGCTAGGATTAAAAACATTATCAAAAATACTTTAAATAGGGCAATAGTTTTTGAGGTATCCTCATATTCCTATACGGTACTGTCTGAACCTACTATAAACCATACAATAAAGATTCGAAAATTAATTACACGATACTTAATGAAAAAAAAATTCATTTTAATCTAGCATGATTTTTATCTTAATTTTCTGTGAATGGACTGAGAGGGGGGTATATATGAGGAGAAAAATAATAAAGTGTCGACTTCACTACATTCTTTCCGTTCTCGGAGTCCAGGTCCATTTGCCAGTTTATCTAATTGCAAATCCCCGCACGTTCCGTGTGCTTTTCTATCTCGCCCGCATTTTCAGCAGACGTTTTTCGCTTTTCTCCACAGCCGACGAGCAAAAAGGACAAGGGGGAAAATCGGCGCGGAACATATCTAAAAGTACGCTCCAAACAATCTCGACCTCGCACGAAAAAAAAATAATAACGTAACGCAGTAAGCGCTCCTGGCGATATATCCTTTCACAATTTTCATGGGAAGATGACCTTTTGTTTCAACGTACATAACAAATACTCCAATTTAAAATATTCAATTTTAAAAAACTAATCCTATTTCTATTTCCAAATAATTAATTTCAATAATAACACATTTTTGTAGACGTCACTGTAACCTCAGTAATAAAGCTTTGAACTACATTTTTTCGAAGAAAAGTTGGACTAAAAGCGGAAAAACGAGTCGACAGTGGAATAAATATTCCTTTTACACGTCGCAAATGGAGGTAAGTCCATTGCGAAATGGTGGAAAAAAATAATTACTCGAGTCGCTTGCCCACATAGAGGTTCGAATTTATGCGAATCCCCCCCCCCCCCCCCCCACAATAGGCAGTTTATTCCCCAGGCAACGTCCGGCGACACTGTTTTACGACGCTCTTTGCATCCTGAAAGGGTCTGCACAAAAACCATAAACACGACGCATCCCTGCACCACAATAAATATCAGAATGGCAAAGTGAACCTCCTGCCATCCCTTTTCCTCTGAATGCTCAAGGTATATATTTTTTTTTCTCTCTCTGACTGACACAAAGTAGAAACGTTGAAATGTTGGTTAGTATTCTGCTATCAAAAACAAAACCCCGGGACAAAGCCGACATTTTGATTAATACTGTCGAGTTAACGAGTATTTAAATCAGTTTCAGCAGCAAAGTTTCCGCGACAAAATATTAATCTCTCAAGTAGTGCACTTTGAAATAAATGGGTTGTAAATTAAATTTGTTTGTGTATTTAGAATCAGGAAACTTAACAAAATAATAAGAAGATGTTAGTCTACATAAAAACAGCGTGAAAAAGTTCATTAGAGCATTTCTGCGGGATAAATAGTTCTTGTTTTAGGGAGACTTAAAGCGCGCGCCAATTAAAATGTAGTGCATTGACGTAGGCAGAATCGTTATGATAGGTGCGCGCTTCCAATCGCTTATAAAACATGAATAGTTCCTCTCAGAAGAATATTTCAAAGATTCCGATTATGTTAGATTCAATTCTTATTCATTCGATTTTGAAATTATTGGTATTAGATTACGATGAATGACGAAGGCGGGTGGCGCACATTATTGGTGAGTGAAAAGTTTGAACTATACAAAAAGTGCATTACATAGTGATAGTGTCGTGCAATGTCCCTCGCATTTATGTGAGTGGAAACAAGACTTGAAAATGCCTGACAAGTGAGGCCTCAGGCTTGTTAAAAGACCTGGGAAGGATTCTGAACAACGGACAGTGGTGCCTCTGAGAAATCGGTATGAAATCTTACAGAACAGTGATGAGTGTGATAAGACTAATACTAATCAGGATGAGAAAATGGATGAGAATTAGGACGTAGCAGAGAAGGTGTAGGAAGAGAAGTGCAACGCAACCTCTTGAAAGAAGAAGATGCCACCTATAATCATCTCTCATGAACTGGATGATTATTCAGGATTTGTCGCAACTCTAAAATCCTTCATAAAAAGGAGACCCAAAACTCCACTATTCGCAGAAAAGTTTGGCTTTTTTGCAGAGCATGAGGACGATTATTCTACATAAACTCAAGGATGACTTGGACCGGCAGGAGTTAAATGTCACAAAATTACAATTCTGAAGACTAAGACTAAGGGCGAGCTTCCCACAGACCAACCCATCTATCTAATAGACTTTCCGCACAACACGGATCTTAAAAAAGTTAAGGATATCCGCTATCTGTGTTATGTACGAATACACTGGGAACGGTACAGAAACAGGAGAAAGATCACCCAATGTCATAGATGTCAGCTATTCGGACATGGGACTACATACTGCAGAAACCCTACCAGATGCGTCAAGTGCGATGAAGACCATGTAACAGTTACATGCAAGAAGACGAAGGAAATTCTTCCTAAGTGCGCAAACTACGCCGGGCTGCATCCGGCGAACTACTCTAGGTGTCCAACATATCTCAAACACCTGGCCAAGGTGGAATCCAGAAGTAAGCCTATGCACGGGAGACAACCATAGAGGACCAGTATTCCTGTGCTAACAAAAACCAACTTTCCTGTGCTTCCTACTGTCAGGAGACAGGTATCTGAGCCAGCGACAACGTGGACTACACGGCAGAATCTGCATGATACTTAGAGAAAATATCAGGGACAAGAACTTGAAGATCTGCAAGAATTAATGACTGAAGTTAAAAGACTGAATCAAATATGTGATGTAGGTAAGATGTTAGAACTTGTTCGGGAACTAAATGATAATTGAAGTCATTGTAATAACGATTTACAGAGACTTCAAACATTTTATCGAATCATACCCAAGAATGGCTGTAAATAATTTTAATATTATATAATTGAAAATGGGGCATTAGGGGAAAAACTACTTTTTTATGATGATCTAAATGCAAAAAATACTTTTTGGAATTGTAACAATAATAATAATGCTGACAGAAAGATAATTCTGGAATTTGCATTAATAAAGTGTACAAGATTCTTTATCATAATGGCCATACTTGATATCCTTATAATAAAGGCACCCCTAGCACGGTTGACATAGGCTCAGCTAAAAATATTAAATGTGACACTGAACTAGAGATACTGGATGAACTTAACTCGGATCATCTCCCCATCATAATTATGTTATCTAACTCTGTCCAAATTATTTGTCAAGAGCAAAAATTTCTCAATTATAAACAGTCTAGGTGGGCTAAGTTCAGGGAGTCTGTCAATAAAAACCTCAACATTAATAAAAACATTAATTCCGAGTTAGAATTAGATAATAGCATTAGCACCTTGGTGCTAGTAGTCAAACATGCGATGGTAGAATCTGTTCCATTTACTATAGGGTGTAGAGGGGAAGCAATCTATATCTTGCCTCCTGAAATTAAATGATTTGATTCAAACTAGAAACCAATTAAGAAATATGTGTAAAAGAAACTATAGCGATGAAATTCGTAAATTTATACATAGACTCACAAATACTATCAATAAAAAAATTGCAAAACATAATAATAAAAAATGGAATTACAAGTTTAATACCCTTAACCCTCAAGATAATTCCATATGGAAAATGACTAAATACTTTTTGAAAAATTATATGCAACCCATACCCGCCTTGAGGGATGAGAACGGGCTTGTTCATGGTGAAGGTGGCATGAATTAGCCAACCAAAGTATTAATGTAAAAGACATCGATCTTACCTGTCCTAAAGAAATTAAAAAGATTGCTAAGAGAATAAACCCCAAAAAAAGCACCGGGTCTGGATGGTATTCATAACATTGTATTACAAAATTTGCACAAAAAAGCCTTCGTGCAACTTGCGTACATTTTTTAAACAGCGTTCAAATATGCATATTTCCCAAATAACTGGAAAGTGAGGAATATATTGCCAATTCACAAAGCCGGGAAAGATAAACAGTTACCAGCCAGCTACCGAGCAGTCAGTCTGTTACCCAAAATTAGCAAAATGTTTGAGAAAGTAATATACACTAGAATAATCGACTATGAAACTAAGAATAAAATCTTGATTCTGGAGCAATTTGGCTTCAGATAAAACCGAAGCACCGTACATCAACTCCTCAGATTAACAAATCATATCAGCACCAACTTAAATAAAAATAAATGTACTGCACTAGCTTTTCTTGGCCTTGGAGAAGTCTGGGATACCGCCTGGTTCGAAGGTCTTACATTGAAACTTTTTAGATGCAACTTCCCAACTTATATTTTTAAAATTCTTCAAAGTTATCTGAATGATAGGAAATTTGTCGTGACGGTCAAAGGCGTCAAATCTAATAAACACAAGATTGCAGCAGGTGTCCCCCAGGGGATCGATTCTGGGCCCCGTGCTTTTTATTTATTTCACAAACGACATTCCACGAAACAATGCCCAAAGAGAGGTCCCGTTAGAAAGCACTCCACGAATTTTACTATTTGCAAATGACACTGCAGCCTTCGTCTCCTCTTTTAGTAAAAGGTTGGCAACTACGAAGCTGGAACAATATGTGAAATTATTGTTTAAATCTTTTTATACGTGGAAGCTTAAGGTTAATGTTAATAAAACAGAGTTTATTATTTTTTCTGAGAATACTATGCTCTACGCTGCGCCTATATGGAGTAATACGTCAGCGACAAACATTAAAACTCTACAAATTGTCCAAAAATAAGTGCCTACGTATGATTACCTTTGCGAAAACTAAGACTAGGATCATAGATTTATATAAAACCTGCAATATTAAGCCTGTTAGAGACTAAATCCACAGCTTAGCAAGAAATTTTTATCTTAACCAAATCTCGCGACTTGCTGAACTTGAAGAAATAAAAATGATTAGCCGAGATACTGCGCCTTTCAGACTGAAATCTAAAATGCCGTATCATATCCTACTTTGAAGACTGAAAAGTTCCGACATTTTCACAGCTCTGTGCTGCTGTTACTTTTAGCTACACTGAAAAAAAATGGTTCTTGAATCAAGTAAATTTTACTTGTTTCAAGTCAATCTTGTCAAGTCAATGTTGTCAGTCAATCTTCTTAATCTAAGAAAATGTATTCTTAGATAGCATATCGCATTTTATTATTCTAAAACTTCATTGTGTTACTTCATATAGAGATGTATTCAAATGCAGAGCATAGTTCACTTCCAAGAAATCATTTCTGATACACTTCAAGAATATATTTTCTTAATATAAGAATATGAAGGATCGGATCAATAGAATGAGCCTCAACTGAACACTTTCTCAATGAAAAAGAAATTATTGTTATATAATCTTGATTTTTTTAATTATTAAAACACGCAATTCTCGCACACTGTTACTTACAAACATAATCGCACGCTTAATCTCTTTGAAAAATCGCACTCCACGAGGATTCGAACCCTCCCTAAACTACCTAAAACTAGTGTCATAACCGCGCGCTCTACCGACTTCGCTATCGAAGCACTTGGATCTCGGTGACAAAATCTCGAGTAAGAATTTCATGGCAGTGTCGTATGAAGTCGTATGGTGAGCCTCAGCCATCTTCAAATTAAACGTTGCGGAACTCAATGTTTCTTTTAAGAAAACGTGTTTCTGATGATACTTGAAAAATTTCGAGACAACTTATTATACCATTTTTTATTTATAAAAATTTTCGAATTGAATTTTACTTATTTCAAAAAAGGCTCTATAGTGGTTTTCTTAATAGATTTAAAAATGTTATAAAATTTCTAAAAGTAATAAACAATAAACAAAAATTCTCCATAAAATGCGCAGTTTTCAATTTATCCAACTCTTTGATTGTATATAATAAAGAAAAGTTGCATCTACAAAAATTCTTTAATAACATCAATGAAAAAAAAATAATGTTCTGCTAGACGAAAATTTACATAAAGCAGAAAGTTTTGAATTTATCGAATGCTTTGATCATACATTGTTTACTAAGGTTTGAATATGGAATTACTTTCTTAAAACATCAATTTGAAATATGCAAAAAAATAATTGATCTTCACTTATTTTACAAAGGGCTCAATACTTTTTTCTTTAAAAATGTAATCCGCTTAAAAACGATCTAAAGCTTATAAAAAATTAATAACTTTTCAGTTGAAAAACGCTTTAATAGCCTCAGTGACAAATATTTTCTGATTTTTAAAAACCTCTGTAAAACGCACCATTTTCGATTTATTTAATTCTTTTATAGTACTTTTTAATTCAGTTTTTAATTTAAAATAACAATTCCAAACAAAAATAATTTAAAATATGTAAAGAAGAATTGATCGCTAGTTTAAATATTACCCATTTAAAAAAGTGCTCGATATTTTATTTTTATTTCAAGTATAAAATACTTTGAAATCAGAAGAAAAAATAATTCTGTACAGAAACTTTTGGTGCAAGAACTTTCAGATTAAAAGTGACAGTGTCTCACGGTGGTCGTATGGAAAATATTTATTTGCTTCCTCCTTGCATTCTTAATTCTTTTATTTGAAAAATTCTAATTGTCAATTTTTTAATTAGTCTTTCATAAAATGAAATGCAGTCTTAATAAACTTTTTAAAAATGTTATTGAATTCTTTTTCCTTAAATATTTTTATTTATAAGCTCATAACATTTTTAAAAATTACCAATCAAATGTAATAATTGTATTTTTAAGCATTTTTTAAAGCTTATAACTTTGCTTTATGCTGACATATATTTATTTTTTATTATTTACAAAAATGGTTTACGGTTTAAAAATTCGAAATGATTTAATTTTAAGTAGATTAATACATACAAATAATCAGCGAAAAAATTTATAGACGCAATACATTTATAACCTTTCAATAATTTTAGGAATGAAATTACTCTTGAGCCTTGCATAATTATTTCAAAATTAATAACACTTTTTTTTAATCTATTTGAAAATTTTAAATTCTTACCCACAAAAACTTACCGACGCAATAAACTTACTCGTATAATTTTTTAAATAGATTTATGAGTGATTTGATTTGTGTGTCAGCGTAAAGTTTGTAGTTTATCAAAGTTGCAAATTCCTATCTACATTTGCATGAATAAAATTGATTATGTGCACCAATGTTTTGAATTTTATAAATATTATTGAATTTCAAAATAATTGTTAGCGGCGAAGAGAACCAACTTCATATCATGTCAACTTAATAAAATACTTTTGCAGTAAGAAGTAAGAAGATTCAATGCAAATTTTTTTTCAGTGTAGTTATTTAGTTTTTAAGAAAAAGTAGGTAACTTTATGGGTTTCTACACAACTTTTAACCCGACACTCATAACAGAGTTAATTCGATCATGATAAATAATTAGAATAGTAAACGAAATCAAATAGATTATTTAACAGGATAAAATTTATTATCAAGAAATGGGTGCCTCTTCAGTATTCATCTTAGACCTTATTGTATAATATTTTCATGCACAAATCCTCGTTCATATTGAATAAAGTTTGTCAAAAAACAAAAAAAGAATATTTCAAAAGACTTTTCTGCTTTTTTTCCTGCGTAGATTTAATGCCAATAGTTTTACACTTCTGCCAACATGAAAATGTTTCTCACTTTTCTGCTATCAAAAACAAAAATCCGTAATAAAGCCCACACTTTTAATACGAGGGTAGTTCAATAAGTCCTTAGAATGACCAACAGATGGCGCGCGAATCGCTCCAAATCATCTGTTTTCAGTCAGCACCACTCCCGACTAG
>NC_046657.1:16594776-16595797 GCF_010883055.1 Belonocnema kinseyi | reverse complement strand
AAAAAAACTTGAAAAGCGATTGACCAAGTGTATAGAGCTCCAAGGAGATTATGTTGAAAAATTAAAAAAAATTTACTCAAAAAAAATTGTTTTTATACTTCATTCTAAGGACTTATTGAACAACCCTCGTAATATCGTCGAGTTAACGAAATATTTAAATCATTTACAGTGGTAGAGTTGTTCCTACGGTAAAATATAGTCTCTGAACTAGTGCACTTGGAATAAAATGGGTTCTGAATTATGCTTGTTTTTGTATTTAGCAACAGAAAAATAGATAAAATAATAAGGAGGTTAGCCAAGATGAAAAACTGCGTAAAAAAATGTTTTAGAAAATTCCTGCGAGATGAATAGTTCAGGTTTTAGGGAGACTTGAAGCGCGCGTCAATTAAATTTTAGTGCATCGGCTTAGGCAGGGATCGGATCAGTGCGCATTTCCAATCGT
Organism: Belonocnema kinseyi; assembly: GCF_010883055.1. Lineage (NCBI taxonomy): Eukaryota > Metazoa > Arthropoda > Insecta > Hymenoptera > Cynipidae > Belonocnema > Belonocnema kinseyi. The sequence continues at coordinate 16,595,355 of NC_046657.1, read as the reverse complement.
TTATAAAGAACGAAATGTTCATCTCAGAAGAATCTTTCAAAAGGCTTTTTATTTTTATTTTCGCGCGTAGATTTCAGGCCAGTAATTGTACACATCTGCTAACATGAAACACCTAACTTTCTCATTAATGATTCCCTTCTTCAACTTACTAACGGAATCCTGAACAATTTCACACTAAAATATTTCATTCCCCTACCCAACTTCCGTTTTCTCAATCTTCTACGTTTAAATCTCTCAAATTCGCAGCTCTCGACTCAGTTTCTGCCCTGGGGCGCATCGTCGAATTGTAAAAGTTTCACCGAGTCTGCTCACCGTTAACTTTCCCCGGAGTGAGGTAAGAAATGCCAATTTCCAATCTGTGTTTAACTTTTAAACTATCCGTGGCCCAGGCTCTGCTGCAGAAAAGATATTGGGGAAGAGCGGGTGCGAGAAAGACTGGGGGGAGGCAAAAAAGAGAAAGCGGGACGCGCTCTTTCACTCTCCATAAAACTTGTAACGGAGGCGTGAGGATAGTGAAGTTCCTTTTCGAGCTCACTTAGATAGGAAAAAGGTCGTGCTGGTGGAGAATGGGGGGGGGGG
>NC_046657.1:16581084-16594676 GCF_010883055.1 Belonocnema kinseyi | reverse complement strand
CCCCCCCCCCTCCAACCCCCTCGCTACACATACAATTCGATGCAAAATTTTCTAGAGTCTTTAGGGTGAGTATTGTGAAGAGAGATGAGAAGGAAACAGAAAGGAGTAAACAAAGTGGATAAAAAACCGGGTTGCTACAAAATTACTGACTTTTTCGCTGATTTTCTCTGACCAATTTTTTATTTTGTCTGTCCGTTCTGAATTTTTCATTTAGATATAAAAAAACCTTTAAGCTATGAGATCAATAATGTTAATACAAAAAAAATGTTTGCTTCTAAATAGTTACGTTTTTAGCTTAAAAATATATTTTTTAAATCAAAAATAGAGATATAAAATGTCTAGTTGAAGCTACTCTTTTTCTACAAAAATAAAAGGACTTTTTAACAAAACCGTTAAATTTGCAACAAAATTAATCAATATTAAAAAAAAAGTGTAGAAGCTGATATTTTTTCCAAAAAATATTTTAATTTTTAATTAAAAACAGTTGAATTGAACTAAAAAACACGAATTTTTAACAAATTATTTGAATCTTGAACCAAAACTAAGGAATTTTTAACAAAAGAGTTGAGTTTTCAGCAATCGATGAAGAAAAAAAACTCATCAAAAACTTTTTCAAACCAAAAAAACGAATTTTTAAAAAAAGTTGAATTTAAAACCCAAAATTTGCATTTTCTATAAAATAATTTGATTTTCAATCCTCAAATGATCAGTTTTTAACCAAAAAAAAGTTAATTTTCAAATAAAAAACATTTATTTTCTAGAAAAAATGGAATAGCTATACTTTCAGTCGAAAAAGTTCAAGGCAATAGTTTAAAAGTGAATTTTCAACTATTATAAAAATTAATTTTCAACAACAAAGATTCATTTCCTACCAACAAATATGAATTTTAAACAAAATGCATAATTTTTCAACGAAATATTTGGATTTTAATAGACATTTTTAACTTAGGATAGTCAAATTTTCAGCAAAAATATTAATTAATCACAAAGAAGATTAATATTCTATCACAAACTGCGAATTTTTCATAAAATATATAGGAAAATTTAAACAAACAGATGGGTTTTCAACTGAAGAAGATATATATTCTAGCAAATATTATATAGTTCAATTTTCTATTAAGAAAAAGGTTTTAAACTAAAATGATGAATCATTAACCACAGAAATGATTTTTTACCCGAAAAGATGAATGTTCAACCTAGAAGATTAAATGTGTATAAAAATATTAAACTTTTGACAAAAAAATGCAATCGTTCAATTTTCAGTTTAAAAAATTAATTTTTAATTAAAAAACTAATTTTCAATCAAAGAAATTAATTTCAAAACAAAAACTTGAATTTTCAATCACGAAGATTAATTGAATAAAAAAAGCTTAATTTTTAACACAATACATGAAGTTTTAACCAAACATTCCAGTTTTTAATGCCGATAAATAGAGGTTTAGAACTAAACAATTTTCAATAAAAGGAATTAATTTTGTACCAAAAAGATGAATGAGACACTAAGAAGATTAATATTCTGCAAAAAAAGACGAATTTTTTCCGTGAAATAGATCAATTTTTAACTCCAAAGGAAACAGATAAATTTTCAGTAATGAAATTTACTTTCACCAAATAAAATAAATTTTCAACTAAATAGTTCAATTAACTACTAAATCGATGAATTTTCAAACCAAGAAGATTAAATTTCTATAAAAAAACAACACATTTCCGACAAAAAATGGAATAGCTACATTTTTAGTAAAAAAAATTGATTTTCAATAAAGAAGAACTAATTTTCACGCAAAGAAATGAATTTTAAATAGAAGAACAAACAAAAATCAACCCAGAAGATTAATTTTTTACAAAATACATGCATGTTTAACCGAAAATTTGTACAAAAAAGATGAGCTACTCACCAAGAAGTTTAATATTCTACTGTAAAAGATGAATTTTCATAAAATACAGGAATTTTTAAACAAATAGGTGAAATTAAGGTCAGTGTGGGGCACGTTGTCAATTACAAAAAATTCCAGCGTTTGTTAATTTTCATATCAGTATTTTGCATAAATAATAATAATATGAAGTACATGGGTTGAATAATAATTCAATAAATGTAATTTCAAATATTCTGATCAATGCCTGTTTTGAATTTTCGCGCCTTTGGTGCCTATCGGTAAGCAAGATAACTGATAAAGGCATGTGATACTTCGAAAATGATCGATTTTGCAGTGTTCGATTCCCCTGGCTTTTTTCCTACAATAATAAATACTTTGCCTCGCAAATTTTGGGAATGATGGCGAACATGTTAAAGGATGTCCCCGAGCTCTTCGTTTGTGGAATAATTAAAAAATTTCCGTGAAGTTACAAAGGACACAACGATATAAACAAAAGACAAACACGTAACGCAGAATGTGAACTATCCCTACTTTGTAAAAATTTTCAATATAAAAAATTAGTCCAAACTTCCCCCTCTCATTCTTTACCTCCCCTACTCATCGTCCTCTAACTTCATCCTTCGTCACCCTTCCGAATTTCTTTAACTACTACTTCCCCCTCTCCTCGCTTCCCCAGATAACACTCCACTTCCCCTACTCTCACTTCCCCTCCCATACTCACCCTCATTTCTAACCGTTTCCCCTGCTTTCCCTCCCTAATTTCCTTTTTCTTTTCCCTACGCAAACCTCATTACCCTACTTGTCCACTCCAAACTTCCCCCCATTTCCCATACTTCTCAACCCCTCATTTTCCCTCACTTCTCCTAATTACCCTCCCCATATTTCTCCTACTTCCTCGCACTTCTCATTTCCCATACCTCCCCGTCACGCACTTCTCCATCTTCATTTTCCCTGCTATCATTCCCTTGCCACAGAAAAAAGTACGATGAACGGATAAACTTTAGTTTTTTGAAAATTCTCTGACTGAAAGTTTTTTCCTGACATTTCCTTACTTTCCCTAACCAGTTTTAAATTCCCTGACTATCCCTAATTTTCTAGAATTCCCTGGAAAACCTTTCTAAATTTGTTTCCATCTTTTCTAAATTTCGGGTATTTATTGTTTCGTTATAATTCAATGCATTAATTTAAAAAAATTTGCACTTAGTGTAAATAGAGACGAAAGTTCAAAAGGTAGTTAATTTTAAAAATGTGGGGAAGGTGAAGGCAATCGCTTTCAACGCTATTAACTCGACGAATAGAGAAAAGCTTCTCTGTGTTCCACCCGCGTGCCACGATGCATACAGTGGTGTGAAATTTCCATACAAATAAGCTACTGTGTTTATATCCTTGCCGGGCTTGCATACTGGATAGATCCAAAGGTAAACAGTAAAGTCACTTGGCTCGAAACAATATTCGCAACAAACGCTTTATCTAGAACACCAGTGATTATTGCTTTCTTGATGGATGTGTCAATTAGCCGCCTGTATTCTAAAAGTTACCATTCAATCTTTTTTTAACACTCTGAAACCTTCATAGATTGAATTTCGTGAGTGAATGAGGCTCGGCAGTTATTTAAAAAAAATTTTCTAGGGCGATTAGATATTGCTTTAGGCCGGTTTGAAGCGCGCACCAATCAGGTTGCACTATATTGGCGTAGTCACTGCCAAGCTGTTTAGTCCGCACTTAAAATCGCTCGGAAATCCATATTTCCTCGCCAATATTTAACAATTTGAAATATAATTTGTTCAACCTAATACACGAATAAGAGAGGCGAATAACTTGTTGAATAAAATCACGTGTATGGTATCAATTTTCCAGGGATGAAGTTTTTCGGAGACGTATGGAAATGAGGGGGTGTAACCTGAAAAAGAAGCGGCTCGAAACACGCCCTCAGACCACGGGAGGGAGGATTAGTTTGAGAGGAAAAACGACGACCCTGAAAAGAAATACCGTGGGGTGAACAAGCTGTGAAAGAGAAGCATGAGGTGAGGGTGGGGGGGGGGGACTCCACCAGATTCACGAGATAAATCGGACGATGGCTTTAAGCTAGCAGGAAATTGCATAAAATTGAAAAGACGAAGTTGCCCCTCGTGTTACTCTAGAAATGAAGAAAAAAACTTGAGGGATCACTTGATTGGCCCATTTGCAACAGCTGAAATCGCTTAATGACCGTGTCAAATTGAATGTTCCTCCAGAAAGCACATCAGCCTGATGGGGTCTTCCATTTTGAACAGGAAAATTTTATTGGGCAAACTCTACCTGAACTTTTAACTCGAATTCGCAGGAATGGTTAAAATTGCTGGTTTCCTATATAATAATTAATTGCAGTGTTAAACAATGATTAAATATTAATCTAGAGCAAAATCTAGAAAAATGCATTTTTCGACATTTCCGTGGGATTGATCGGTTCCGTTTTAAAGAAGTTTCAAACGCACACCAATCAGGCGGCCGGACACTGGCGTAGACAAAGCGCCTGATTGGTGCGCACTTCAAACCACTCTAAGATCCGAACCCTCCATCGGACAAAAATTTAACTCAGTACATATCTTCCTAACTTTTCTTATAGATTCAAGCCTAGTGATCCTCCTTTTTCCCTTACGTAAATCTGGTTCCGAAAAGTCTAGCGAAATGCTTATCTCTCGGAGTTGGCAATCAATTCTGGGTTTTCGGAGGCACTGGATCGGAAAGCGTCGGCGAGAGATAACGGGTACCCTTTTTGAAACTGGACTCGACCACTACGCGAGACTGAACATAATAATCCGCGACCCGGAAGTGGTAAACGCTATCGCGGCTTTGGTAACAACTCGAACCAGAACTACCCCTCAACCCCACCATTACCCTGAACTGCTTTCGATTCGAGATCCGCAACAGTGCAGTGGCGAATGTAGATTCGGAACACACGGGGTTAGATACTATGGTCATTAATTTTACACTGTAAGTCTACCATATAGTGATCCTGCCTACAACTATCCACGCAGCTCAGAGAGCCGTTGTAAGAGGATTATGTCTCGGGGAGCGGTAACTTCCGCTTTTTCTACTCTACTCTCCGACCCTCCCTATTTCGATATAAAAACAGAAAAAAAAGAATATTCAGAGGTAAAAAAACTGTAATGTTAACAGCAAGGTAAATTTTTAAAATACAAGCAGACCCTTCTGAGTCTTTTAGCTAAAATTAATGCTCTAAGCTCATCTTCCGTTATTTTCATAATGAACAGTAAGATGTCTCATGAAATTCCTTTTTTTAGGTTTTTTTTAAAACCTTCAATTAAAACTTTTTTAGTGAGGAATTGATTTTCATTAATGCAATTTTAAGCATCCTATGTTCTTAGATGTCAAAATAATCCTTTTCTTGTTCATTTAATTAATAAACTTTTAGTAAATGTTCCTTATCTTACGAAAAATGTATGCTATTTAAAAAGAAAAATTAAGCAGTTTCTTCCCTACAATTAAAAAACAGTTTTTGCAAAAAATCAAAAAAATCGATGAATTCTTCTTGAAGGAAATCATAAGGTTCCTCATTTTTTTGTAGTTACTAGCATAAAAACTATTCCAAATTTCCACACAAAAAATCACTTAAAACCAAATACAGTGAACCCCTTTAATAGCCCACCTTTCTATAGCCTTTCCGAGAATCAACGCCGCGTCGAAGGTAGGTGTAAAAGGAGCTGCGCGGGATCTGCGGTTGTCACTCAGGCGAGCACTCAGACGTGAAAAAACAAAAACGGAGTTATAGAAGAGTTTCACTGTAGTTGAATTTGCAATCAAAAATATTAATTTTTGACGAAATACGCAATAATTGATATTTCAAGACAAATATTTTGATTTCCTATAAAAATCAATTGAATTCAACTAAGAAAAAGGATTTTTCAAAAGAATGCTCGAAAGTTCTACCAAAAAATATTTTTCAGTCGAGAAGGAAAACTAAAATTCAAACAAATTATAATTTTTAATGCAAAAAAAAATTGCGAAAAACTATTTCTTAAGTTTATAAAATTCTAAGCTTATATAAATACATTCTTCCTAGGATTCCTAAAAATCACACAGATTTCGGAAGATTTCAGATATGTCGAAAAAAAATCTAGAAAATTTTGAAGAATTTTCTATTTCGCAGGATTTTACAAAATTTTAGGAAAAAATCGTTTCAGTTAAATAGATATTTAGAAGAAGTGGAAGGTTGGAAATAAATTAAAATATATTTGATAAATTTTTGAAAATCTTTCAAAGTTTCATAATAGTAATAATCTTTTCAAAACTTCTTAATTATTTTTCAAATTGAATTAATTTTCTAAAATTTGAAAAAATATATTAATATTAAAAAATTAACTTAATATGTTTTGTTTTTTTATTTAAATGGTGAAAATCTTTTAAAATGTTGAAAAATCTTTTTAAATACTCACTTGAAATTAAATTTTAACGTAAAATATGATTTTACTTTTTTCCAGTAATCATAAGAAAATTTGTATTAATATGTGGAAACGTTTCTAAATCCTTTAAAAAGCTTTTCAAGTTTTTATTCGAAAACTTCAAAACTTACATATTTTTCATATAAAAATTCAGACAAATATTTTATTTTTCTGAGAGCAGTAGATATACAGGAGATTTTTGGTCCGATTAGTAAGGGAGCATGGACATGCATTGTCAGACGGACTCTGGATCTTGATTTGGACCAATTTTCCAAAACGGATTCTTACTCAAGCCGTGTGAGGTAGAAAAATATTGGTGTTACATTACTAAATTTCTCACATTTCTCACATTTCTCACATTTCTCACATTTCTCACATTACATTAATGATAATTCATGTTTTGCATGAGCAATTTTAAGATTACTCTTGATATACTGATAGAAAATTTTTCGAGGGTTCGAATAATTTTTGATAGTTGTACATGTTAATTAATCGATTTCAGACAATCTTTTATAATTCAATTTATACAAAAAAGCGATGTATTTATTAATAATATTATAACCATTATTTATAAACTTAATTAATTAAATATTAATTATGATATTTTAAATATTTATAATATTTATGTATTCATTTATATATTTTTAGAAGCATCTAGAAATCTTCATTATAACTAAACATATTTTAATACTTACTGTAATATGATACGCTTGAAAACTTTTAAAGTGTAAATGAAATGTAGAAATCAAGTTTTTAGAAAATTTGAAAAAAAAATTTTATGAGGCACCCTATTCAACAATTAAGAAGTAATTTTTTTCATAAGGTAAAAAAAAAGATTAACTTTCCCTTAGAAGAAAGAGCTAAAAGGAAGTTCTTTTTTTTCCAAACAGAAAAAATCAACTTTCTACCGTCCACTTCGTTAGCCAAAACTTTCTTGAAATTCACTTCGATGAAAAGTTGGATAATTGCGTGGCGGGAAGGACCGAGGAAAAAGTTAAGGAAAAATTGGTCGGTTTCAGGTGAAAAGTGTGACGCTCGATCAGAAATCTCTCGCAGTAAACAGCAAACGGAACAGCTTCTCCACTCAGACGATAATCACAATGTTTTTTTCGGTAAGAACTTCAATGGAGAAAAATAGCCGCTGGGAAACTTTGTTCCTGGAAAAGTAACGAGCTGAAAATGGATTTCCTTCGGAAAATATGTTTTTCCCAGCGATATGAACTCCCCGGAGCTCAAAGACGCGTCCTCGATTTCAAATCGAATTACACCTCCCTCGTTTTCGCAAATTGGATTAAAATCCGGATCGAAATCAAAGCGATATGCCGCGATTCAATTGCTTTTTTTCCCTGCAACCTGAGGAAAAACAGGTCCGAAAAGTTTTTAAAAAATTGAAGTTTGCTCTTCGAAAATATATTCGGATTACTCTGACAATCTTTTTATCGGTTCTAAAAAGAGGTTTACCTATTTGGATGCAAATTACAGAAAATCAGGTTCTCTACAAAATCTCATTTTCAAAATTCCCTTATTTTCTCTGACTTTTTCCTGAATGATTTTTCATTTTCTCTGACATTTGTGAATTTTTCTTCAAGGTATGAAAAAACCTTACATTTAGTAAATAAATAATGGTAAAATCCTACTATTTCTTATAAGGATGGTGGGATTGGAACATCATACGTAGAAATTTTTTTACAACAAAGAACAAAATAATAGATGCATTTTTAACCATATAGTTGATTTTTCGGCCAAAACTATTCCATTTTAAAAAATCCACAAAATATATGAAGTTTTACTTTTAAAAAAAATATATTTTTAACAAAAAAAAAAGGAATTTTCAATATAATAGTGCATATTTCAACCACAGGTGAATTTTGAACCAAGAAAATTAATTTTTTACAAAAGAAGAAACGAGTTTTCAAAAATATATATACATTTTCAAGCAAAGAGATGAATCTTCCAACAAAAAAATGAATGAGCGAAAAGTTTAACAATCGATATCTCCACCAAAAAATATTTTTATTTTAAATTAAAAATAGTTTCATTCACTGTAAAAAAAAAATTTTAAGAATTTTTATTGCATTTCCAAACTAAAAAACGATATTGTTAAAAGACAGTTAAATTTTCACCCCTGTAATATCAATTTTTAACGAAAAAGTACAAAACAAAATTGTTGAATTGTATATAAAAAAATCGTTAACTTTTTAACTCAAAAATATGAATTTTGTACAAAAACAATTGAACTTTAAATGAAAAATTATCAATTTTCGAGCAAAAATGGAAATTAAACTTTCAGTTAAAAAATTAATTCTCTACCAAAAGTTGAATTTTCAAAACAAAATAGACGAGTTTTAAATCAAATAAATGATTAGATATTAAAAGTTCCTTGGAGTCTTTCAAAATATCATAAAATATTATAGGTTCTGTAAAATAATTTTATACTTTTTGAAATTCTAGTAAAACGCATTAGATTTTTTTTTATTTCTTAAAACCTTTAAAATCGCGTTAAATATTTTGATCTCTTGAAAATACCTTGAAACATTAGTAAAGCTCTTGAAAATTTATTAGAATTTTTTAAACACCTTAAATTCTTTGAAATTCTTTGAAATGTTTGAAATCTTACCAAATCTCCCAATTTTTTGTAAATAAATTCTTTAAACACCTTTCAAATAATATAAAATCCCATGAAATCACAAGAAAATATTTCCTGCAAACCAGGAAAGTTAATAGCTATAGAATTTAATTTAATAGTTCTTAACCCCTGTTCCTTAGTTTCCCCACTTTTTATACTTGTCCTCCCTTCACTTCACTCTACGCTTCCCATCCTTTCTCCAAATTCTTCTCTCTATAATCACGCTCTCTAATTTACTCAGCTAACACTTCCTTTCCCCCACTTTCCTACTACAGCCATAACTTCCCCTACCCTACCCACAAACACTACCGAACTAGATCTCCTCTCACTTCCTCACACTACTACCCTTTCACACTTCTAATCATTTGCTCCAATCCCCACACTTTTTTAATTCCTAACTTTCTAGTTCCACTCACTTCCCCTAACTATATTTTACCTCATTTTCCCTTCCCCATTTTCCCTCCTGGGAAAAGAGGGTTTCTCTGCTTCTTCCACAACTATTTCCCCTTTCCTTACTACACGAACTTCCACGAATGCTCCTCCCTTTCCCTTTCCTAATATTAGCCCCTGTTCCACTTCGATTGATATCCCTTCCCATACATTTGTTCCCCGTCACTTTCCCTCCCCGCCAGCTTCCTCTAACCCCCAACCCCTCACGGGAAAAAAGTATGCCCTACTTTATTTTTGCAGTAACTCAATGTGCTTCTTACGACAATTCCCTTACTTTTGCTATTTCTTTTCAAAATCCCCGAATTTTCCCTGACAACCTAACCAACAGAATTCCTAGACTTTTACCTGATTTCCAGGCTTTGTCTGACCTGCGGCCACCCTGCTGACTTTCCCTGCTCAGTTTTTTACTCCCTCACTTTCTCCTAATCTCAACAATTCTCTGAGTTGTAGCAGCTCTGAAAACCCTTGACTTTTCCCTGAATTAACCTGAACAACAGACTATCTTGACTTTTACCTGATTGCCAGACTTTGTCTGACCTGCGGCTATCCTGCTGACTTTCCCTGTCCAGTTTTGTATTCCCTTACTTTCTCCTAATCTCAACAATTCTCTGAGTTGTAGCAGCTCTGAAAACCCTTGACTTTTCCCTGAATTAACATGAACAACAGACTATCTTGACTTTTACCTGATTGCCAGACTTTGTCTGACCTGCGGCCATTCTTTTCACTTTCCCTGCCCAGTTTTTTATTCCCTTACTTTCTCCTAATCTCAATAATTCTCTGACCTGTAGTAGCTCTGAAAATCTTTGAATTTTCCCTGAATAAGCCTGAACAACAGGCTACCTTGATTTTTACCTGATACCCACGCTTTCTTTGACTTGCGGCAATCCTGCTGACTTTCCCTGACCAGCTTTGAAATCCCTAACTTTTTCTAATTCTTAAAAATTTTATTACCTGTAGCAACCCCAAAAAACCCTCACTTTTTGTGTAAAATGATCCATTTCACGAACTATTAACTTTCAAGAATAGAAATGAAGAACGTGCATCACAAACGGTCGCATAGAAAGCATCGTCATTAAAACCTATTACAGGAACGACAAGAGTGGCTGTGGATACGGGACATTACCAGCGACGTTTATGATACTATTAACTTTATTATGGTCGCGCAGAGACTAAGACCATTTCTAGTACAGAATACAAACACTCTCACACAAAATCACACAAACATATTCGCCCAGCCAGCCCAAACTGGCCTACCATCAGCCCCTTGGTACCTTACGCTCGAACGCAGTATCGAATTTCGATTAATCGATCGGACGACCATTACGCGGTACGCGCTCAGAGCCATTAATAAAAGGGCTTAATATTGCAAAGAGGGTAGAGCCCACAGGTCGCTATCTTCCCTTCTCGCACACCGATGACAGGAGAGTCAAGTAGTTATTTTTAAATTTTAATAACCTCATTTTATGCTACACAAAAGACAATTTTATGAATAATTATATGAAATTCGATAAATGAATTTCTAAGACGTTTCTTTGAAAATAAAATTGAACTAAAAAGTCCCTAAAGAAAATTTTCTACAATTAATAGTTTCTGCAGCGAAATGCAATATTGGGGTCCAAAAAATTCCAAAGGTCGTACTTTTTACCCGATTTTAAAGTTTCTTTTTTAAAATTAAAATTAATTAAATTGCAAAGATATTACTTGTGAATGATTTGAAAAAAAATTCAAAAATTGTTTATTTGAGTTGAAAAATGATATAAAAGAATTGATTTTTATTTTTTTACTACCTGCTTGGCTATGTTTATCGCCATTTTCTCAAAACACATAGAATTAGCACATTTATTCACCACTAATGAAAATTTTCATTCGGGATTAAATTCCATGGTTTAATTAATTTTTATAAATAAATTAATGGATAAAGTAGACATTTACTGCATTTTCGGTATTTGAATCTATTATTTACATTTATTTAATCGTTTAATTACGTAAAAGTAATTAATAATCATGAATAAGAACTAAGAAAAAACAATTGTCATTTTAATAAATATTTTTTATAAACAAATGCACTTACAATGTATTTATGAACATAGAAACTTTTTATTTTCTATTAAATCATTTCCATTCATCCCAAGGATTATAGAAAAAAAAATTTTCTAATGAAATCACTTCTTTGCTTCTTTGAAGAATAATGTTAGCAGAAACCTATTGCTATTTAATAACCCATATCATTGTTATCTACCATTTTTAGAAACAAATTTACTCATATCGTATTTTTAACAAGAAATGGTCCTTATCTGCGGGATCGTTTCTTCCAATCTCAAGAATAATTGTTATTGTTATTATCATCCAAAATATTGTCATTTAGTTCAACTTTAACTAAGTGATCACATTTTGAACCCAAGAGATTATTTTTCAGTCAAAAAAAAAAAAAAAAAATTCGACCAAAAAAGACGAATTCTTGACGAAATCCATCAATTTTTATCTGAATATTTGAATGTTCTAACCAAAAAGATGAATTTTTAATAAAACAGTTTAATTTTTTCAATTTTTAGCTTTAAAATATCGATTCAAAACTAAAAAAGGACGAATTCTCAAAAAAAAAAATATAATACTTGATATTGCATCTGAAGATTTTTATTTTTATTCAAAAACCCTTTAATTCAACCATGAATAATCCGCAGAAAATAAATATCTTGTTAAAAACACGATATGAATGCATTTGTTTATAACAATCAGTTTTAATGTTAAGGAATTTTCTATGTTTAAAAATTCTAAATAAATGTATTTGTTTATAAAAATTGTTTAAAACAACATAAATTGTTGTTAGAAGGTAGTATCTTATTTCAAGCTATTATTCCTGGGATGAAATGCAATGATCCCATAGAAAACAAAAAGTTTCCATGTTTAGAGATACAATATAAAGGAATTTGTTTAGAACAATAATATTTATCCCGACGACAATTCCTCTTCAATAATTCTCGGTCATGATTAATTATTACTTTTACGTAAATTAAGCGACGAAATCAGTATAAATAATGCATTCAAGAACCAAAAATTCAGCAACCGTCGTTTTATCCATGAATTTGTTTATAAAAATTAAATGCATTGAGGAATTCAAATTATGATGATGATTTCTTTTCGTCAAGATTATAATATGTACTATTTTTGTGTTTTTTTTTCAAATATTAATAAACAGAACAAAGTAGGTAGTATAATTAAAAAAATGACTGTTTATTGTTGTTGTCATTTTTGAACTCAAATAACAAATTAGTTAATTTTTTTTAATTGGCTTCGACGCATCTCTTTGAAATTTAATTAAATAGAATTAGAAAAAATAAATTCTAAAATCGAAAAACCTCAATATCTCGTGTCGATGGATTGTCGATTTGCTCGTCGAATTTCCAGGGTCACGTATGTTATACCAAGAGAAAAGTCGAATTTTGTCATGGATTATTCGACTTTTCGCATTCGGATTTTTAAATTCGATTAATTGAAACGTCAAATCTTTATTGCGGTTTCCTATACCTAGGTAAATTGCCGAAAAAAATTTCGGGTCTTTTCGCACATTCTTTTTCCACTTCTATTTTTATCACAAAAGGACAATTATCAACTAGTAATTATAATAAACTGAAAGAAATAAGTGGTAAGATAATATGCAAAGTTATTTTTTGTTTTCCGTAGCTAAATTGTCGACCCGCACAATTGCGAAATGGCGGAGACAAGTGGTAAAGGGGGTTGAGAGTTAGGTGGGAATTTAATTAGGTCCAAAGTCCTGTCAGCTTGACCAATGACCGTGAACGATGAGCATTGCTAGGGGTGTGCTTGATTCGCTCCTGAAACCAGTGTTCGTGTTTAGATAGCATACAAACACACATGCAAACTTGCGGACAATAACAAGATGCTTAGCTCATTGTGCCACCAGATTCCAGAGACCCGTTTGTCTCTGACATGATATCGCGAAAACAGATCGTTACAAAGTGTACGACTGTAGGCCCAGTAGTACCAATAATCTCTAATTCCATTTAAATAGATTTAAAAATCAAAGACTCACTCTTTACACTGAAAAAACTAGTTGGTTGGGACAACTAACAAAGTAGGAGGCCCAACTATTTTAGTTTGTAATATATGCCGCTGCTATTAAAGTGGTTGAGGCTACTACTTTTATTCGCAAGATTGGTAGTAGTTGCCCTTACTACTTTA
>NC_046657.1:16534220-16580984 GCF_010883055.1 Belonocnema kinseyi | reverse complement strand
CGACTTGTTGCCGTACAAAACTGGTTAGTTACTGTTACCATCGAAGTAGTTGTTGTAGCTTATACCAACTCTACTAATAAGGAGCTTCTTGTCGCAACTAACTATTTTTTTCAGTGTAGTAGTCCCACTACCCGCCTTTTACCTTAAACGCTCAGGAGCATACTTACCTGTAACAAAATAGAAAGGATATTATTAATAAAACTGAACATTCAGATAAATAAAGTAGAAGAACATGCTAGTTCTGACCGGAATATATTCAGCCTTATTTTGTAACTTTGTTCGTGGTTGTGTTTTTGTCAAAAACAGGAACTTTCCATTTGGATGTGACATCTGTGAGGCCCCTACTAAGTGACATGGACCTGTGAATCTTTAGTCAGCATAGAATTTAGAATCATAGTAAATTTTATTTTGCCAAAAACTTGACTATTCACTTTCGGAAACCATCGTTTATGAGTAATAATCTTGAGTCCTGACCTGGCTCTCTAAAATTTGCGCCTGTTTTCCAAATTTAAGTAAGATGTAAAAAGAAAACAATTGAGACTCCAGGTTTCTATAACCGCTTATAGAATTTTTCGCCTGAAAGTGGGTCTGGAAGGCCTCTGACCGCTTGTGTTTAAACGACGTCCAGGGGCCTCCCCACTCTCAGGCGACTAATTCTATAAGCGGTTATAGAATCCGAAGCCGCAATTTCAAGACGCAAATGAAATAAAACAGAATGCAAAGAAAGAGCTGTTAGCTGTTTCGAAAGGTGACTTAAGGAGTACTTTTGAAAGTGGAAGGATCTCTGATAGAAGACTGTGGCTTTCAAAGGGAGTACTTTGAAGGGAATATTATATCTATTAAAGAGAATCAACTTTTACTCCTGGTAAACCACATGGTTGGATATTTTCCGGATAGGCCTCGTATTCTGTAGAAAACCCGATTTAAATGTGTAATTTTAAAAATTATCTAGGATGAATAGTTCCCATTTTAAAGACACTTTAAGCCCGGGAAGGGTCCGGCAGAGTCGGCATCACTGCATCCACCGCAATATTGACAAAACTTTAAACCCTTCTAAAATGAGAACTATCAGTCGCACAAAAAGGTACGACATGACTTTTACACTTATTTCCTCAAGCAGATTCCATTTCGAGGGTTCTCTTTTTTGACCTCTCTTTATATTTGAGACATTTTTCACTTGTTTTTCGATTTTATCTATTTCACGGTTTCTCTTAAAGGACCACTAATCGGACAATGGAGCACGGAAGTGTCTCTGCTTTCGGCGCCTCACGCTCACTTTAAAGAGTAGAAGTAAGACCAAGCTAGGGATAGATAGGGATAGAGAGGGATAGAGAGGGATAGAGAGGGATAGAGAGAGATAGAGAGAGATAGAGAGCTGTTACTTCCGATGAGTCTTGGAGTGCAGTGTCATTATCAGAAGAAGAGCTCGTCCCGAGACGACGTCCGGCGTCCTTTCAGAGTACACGAAGCCTTTCAGCGTCGCGACGCTGGGCTTGGTAAGGTTTGACCGTTCGTTATAGTCAGGTCCTCGAAACGGGAGTGGGTGGAAATGCCAAGGATGATCCGACACTCACTTTGCCAAGAGGGTTGCGGGTGGGAGTACGCCACTCGAGTAATCGAGCACACGAATAGCTGGTTTCTTTCACTCGCAACGACTCCTCTGTGGCATCAGCCTTTCCACTAGTAGTTCATTGTCCGACTGATGGCCCAAGTACTTGAGATTTTGGCTGTCAAAGTAAACCCCTTGATATTATTCGTACCTCAATATGTAATCCCCAGGCATCCCTCAAAAGACTCTTTTGCTTTGATTAGTCAGCCGAATCTGATTACAATTAGTTAAAAGAGGTCCTAAATGATTTATACTTAAAAAAAGTGAGATGATGAACGTATTCACCTTTGAAAAATTATACAAAGAGCTCGTTGGTAAAAATTTTTAGGATCTTTGGTGGTCGTTCTAGAGAGGTTCTAAGCCTGAAGCCGAGGCGCAGTTTTTGCACCGCGCCTTAAAGTTTATAAAACTGCAAACGTTTGTAGAAGAAAAATTTTCAGTCGGAGAAAAAGTTTTTAAAGGACTTGTCTTATTTTTTTCTTTGATTTCTTGTTCTGCTGGTTAATTATTGCGATACCTTAGCACCAAAATCTTCGATTTAAAAAACGATTAAAGTTTATAGAAGAAAAGTTCCAGTTGGAGAATCAGCCTTTCCACCAAGAGTTTATGGACCGACTGATGGCCAGGTACTTGATATTTTGGCTGCCAATGTAACCGCCTTGATATTATCCGTACCTCATTAATAACCAGGCATCCCTCAAACGACTCTTTTGCTTTGATTACCAATGTAAGCCGAGTTTTAATGAAATTAGTAAAAAGAGGACCGAAAATTATTCAGAATAATAAATGGTTTTACGAACATCAAAAGAACTCTTTGGCAAAAATGTGTATGACGAGTGTTCTCTTTCTAAGAGAGGTTTTAAACATAGAGCCAAGGCGATGTATTTGCACTGGACCGTAAGATTTAAAAAAAATTAAAAATTGTCTCGAAGAAAAAGTTTCAGTCGGAGAAAAAGGTTCCAAATGACTTTTTTGTATTATTCATTTGTTCGGATTCTATAGTTCAGCTTTTCAATTTCATTTTTCTCGTTTAATAACAGAATTGTAGAGTGAAGAGTGTTTTTAAAGCCTCGCTTGCAACATACTCAAATAGAGGTCATTTTCTAACTTTGATATTTACTTCCTGGGTCAGGGGAAGGGGGCGTGGTTCTCGGTTAATTTCCTGTGGCTAATGAAAGCCCATACGCATCCCCTGTCAACTCCCACACGTGAGCAATGTCGCCTCGCCACCCGACGTGTAACTAAGGCTAACAATGAGAATGGGAACCCCCCTGAAATTTTCTGCTTTCAAGTAGCCTGGAGCGATACGGTTGTCAATTTGCAGGATCAAAGGGAGGAGAAAGAACTGCATCGACGAGCGTACTTCCACCAATGCTGAATAGATAGGTGGTCGTTAGAATTTAAAGTCACGGACTGATTCGTTTTTCTAAAGAGGAACTCTTACAAGCAAGTTACTCTATAAACAAGGTTAGCTTTAAGAATCTCGTGCTTAGAAAAAGTGTAGCAATATTGCTTACGATCAATAAGAAGTAACTTGGGTTCGAGTCCGAACATATACAACTTTCTTTTTAAACTTTTTTTTTCTTTTAAATATTAAAACTTTTAAGGTGGAGAAGGTTTAAATAATAAACATAAATATTTATAGACTGATGGTCACATTAGAGAATGCTCGTCTTATTATAGACCCTTGATTGCCTCAATCGAGGAAATTCCCCTATCACAGAGGTGGTGCAAACAACGTCAAGTCGGTTTCCTAAGTTGATTCCGATGGCCATTGAAAGCGTGCACCTGGAGCAACTGCAGAGATTTGACGGAGATGTTCTTGGGATACGCGTTAACGTGTGTGCAAATGCAGACATATTGATTTTGTTCAGAAGTGTTGCGCTCTCTTCTCCGGCAGACTGTCACTTCTCAGACACGTTTTAAACCCTTGACATTCTGGTACGGTCACGTGTAGTGTCCCCTGATACGCGAGTCGCATACAAAACTTGTTCACCCCCCCCCCTCCTACTACTGCACTAACCCACTTCCTACGTTCTATAGCCAGAGAAATAAAAAAAAGTCCATAACGAGAACACGTAGATATCCACTATCAAATGACACTCTTCGAAACGTGAGATAGAAAAACTTGCATAAAAACTCCGAAAAAATTCATAAACAATTGTACAAAAAGAAAAATCGACAAGTAGAGGTTATTCCAGGTGCGAAAACTATCAGACTTTCATTAATGCCCTGCAACGAGCAGTTTTCCTTCTAGAAAGGTTTAGAGCGCGCACCAATCACGGGCGATTGCACTGGCGTGGTCACACTCCTTTTAATTGGTGCGCATTTAAAATCGATCTAGAACGCAAACCGCACGTCTGACAAAAATTTTGTGAGGGACTTTTTTCTTGGATTTTCACCCAGATATTTTTTTTATACCGCTTAACAAGCGGCATTGTTCCTTGCGGCATTAATGACCGAAAACTATTCTTTTTTGCGTAATTAGGGATTTTTTATCGCTTCCCACGAATTCCGACTTGATCAAGGGAGTGAGATCGGCCAAGATCACGAACCTCACATCAGCAGAAAATGTTGTTCCAATTACGAATCTTTAATTGAACGCCGCGGGGTGTACAGTGATTATCAACCTTTCGATTAAAGGGTGACACGTTCTAAAATCGAGCTCAAATGCGTCGAGTAGAGGTTTCCTGAATCGAAGACTGGTTCCGAAAGTCCTTTTTTTTATTCTCTCATCCCCCCTTATCACACTCTCTCCCTTTTCTACTTCCTCTCCTTCACGGCGCAATTAGTTTCAAGATGCGGTTACGCCCCACCCCCTTTATTTTCCCTGCTAGCAAGAGACAATTAGCGGAATCTTTAAGGCGGATCATTTGCAAGCCCCGCTTGATTTGGCGGAAGGCTCAGGCTGTACGGGGTCGTAAGATAGGAAAGAGGAGCAGACAAAGGAGTAAATGGAGGATCAAAAAAGGGAATGGGGCTCGTGTAACAGACTCGGAAACCTTGGGTTAAAAGTGGAAGCTGAACTGCTGAATGGGATTCTTTTTCTATCAATCTCAATTTGCTTCGCCGACTAATGAGAGCGTATATTAACGAATTGGGTTTCTAGATTACTTTCTGTAAAAGGAAAAATTGGGATTTTATCACCTCTAACTGTTTTAGGAACTTTTTAAATTTTTGGTTTAAGTGCACGCCCGATGTGTAGAGTTGCCGACTCTCTTTGACTTATTAAAATCGTTCACGTCCTAAAGATATTCATCTAACATTAATTTTTTTTTGCAAGAGAGGGTTACTTCAAAATTCCGATTTAGAAATTCACTGACTTTCCATGAGATTTTCCAGACCAGCTTTTAAATTTCCCTGGTTGTCATTAACCTTTTTTTTTTTAGACAAAAGTGTTTTCTTCTAAATTTATTTTAGTGAGATGAATTTTGAACCCAGACGAATAATTTTCTACAAAAAAAAAATTTCAACGAATTACATGCATTTTCAACCAAATAGATAAGTTTTCAACTTAAAAAGGTACATTTTGAAGAAAAAATGGAATCATTAAATTTTCCAGCTCAAACAATAATTTTTCGAATTAAGAACAAGGAATTTAAAATTAAATAATTAAATTTGCTACCAGAGATGAATGTTAACCCAGAAGAATAATTTTCTACAAAAAAAAAATCAACAAATTGCATTCATTTTCAACAAATACATGAGTTTTCAACTCAAAAAGGTACATTTTGAAGACAAAATGGAATCATTAAATTTCCAGCTGAAACAATAAGTTTTCGAATTCAGAAAAAGGAATTTTAAATTAAATAATTTAATTTTCAACCAGAAATGAATCTTCTACCCAAAAAATTAATTCTCAACGAAAAGTAAAATAGTTGATATTTCCACCAGAAAATATTTTTAATTTTAATGAAAACTTGAATTTCGCAGCAGAAGAAACGAATTTTTAACAAAAAAGTCGAATTTTCAACAAAAAATATGAACTTATCAAAACAATTGAATTTTCAACCCAACCAGACAAATTTTAGAGAAAAAAAATTAATTTTAAAATGAAGTTAGAAAAAAAATTAATTTTTAATAACAAAAAATTGATCTTTACCAAAGTAGTCCAATTTTCTGATAAATATCATTTTCAACGAAATTGTTCAAGTATGTAACTAAGGAGATTACTTGTCTAAAAAAATCGCGGATTTTGAAGCGAATAGTTGAATTTTCAACAAAAAAATATGAATATTTTACAAAAGCTTTCAAATAAAGTATATAAATTTTTAACCAAAAAGATTCATTTTTTTAACAAAATACATGAATTTTTACGTAACAGTTGAATTTTTAATTTTTTAAATATTTTTTAACCAAAAAGTTACATTTTAGTCCAACAATATGAAGTTTTAAACAATAAGATAAATTTTATACCAAAAAGACGAATTTTCAACGAAGTAGTTGAATCCTCAGCCAAAAAAGATTATACGAAAAAAATACACTTTTAAGAAAGGAGTTGAGTTTTTAACAAATATTTTTCTGTTAATAACAAAATACAAAGTTTCATCCAAAATTTTTAATTTAAATACCACAAAAACGAATTTTCTATAGGCTGAAGCTAGCGCACAGTATAGAGTTCATTCTAGAAAAGGTTCTAGTTTCATTTTTGCAAAAGTTATTATACTTACATTGTAGGCGATAAAGCATTAAGGGTTCACCACTTTCCACCGGTTTTGACTGACACGAAAAGTGCCTGACTGACACAAAGCTATTTCGCAATTTTTTTCGTCGTTTTCCAGAAATCCTGCAAACTGATCAAATGGTAAGGGTCGTCACGGTCATTCGTGAGTTTGACTACAATTTGTCAGGGGCTGTTAAGATCTACTTTTCATGACTGACACTGTTTGTCATGTCAGTCAATGTTTGACTTGTGGTGAGCCCTGGTTATGTACTTATTTTAAAACAGAGCTCACCAGAAATCAGTCATTGACTGACATGACTGACATGACTCGCATGACTGACAGTGTCAGTCACGAAGTCCAACAGCTTCGTCGAACTCGGCCCTGACCTTTTATACATTTAGTAGGATTCCTGGAAACTGAGTGAAAAAATTGCGTAAAAACTGTCTGTAAGTCAGGCACTCGTGTCAGTCAACCCCTGTCGAAAGTGGTGAGCCCAGCTATAAAGTATTAAAAGTGAAGATTTTATACAAGATATCCGATTTTTTAATGATAAGTATGTAGTTTTACATTCCTTCTCGTATATTCTGCACCTCTTCCTAACATTCTGTAATCATTAAACAATTCGTGCACTGAATAATATCCTATTCTTCAATCTCATGTTTTCTCCATGTAAGTTGTAAATTAGTTCTCGTGTTAAAAGCATCAGATTACAGAGAAGCTTAGACTGGATACATTTGGTGGAAGCAAGGCTCTACGGCAATCCGCAAAGATGACCCCAGTGAACTACCAAACATAGTTTCACAGGCCTTTCAGCTTTCGCTTTGACATTAGGAAGAGCCAACTTACTGAAGGACACTCTACCTGTCGTGCTCGTGCTTTGCTGTCCTCGTTAAGCAACCTCATCGTTTTCTAGCGGTCGCCTTCCGTCATCCTTATGTCACGATCCTACTGTAAACTGAGCCTGAATCGTTGAAAGACAGAAATCTCGATCAGCGTAAAGGGTCGAGATTTTGATTACCAGGACTCGAACAATCGCTAAAGTCAATTTCAATTCTTGAATTCAGTCGGCAACTCAATTCGGGAAGTTCTCAAACGATCATGGTCGGATACAGAAAATGGCATTCAATAATTACGGAATGCTTTCTTAGATCGTGGGGAGGGTGTCTGGGAAATCTCAGCGAGCCCACTTCCGCAGGAGGTCGTATAAGATATTAACCCATTAGCTCACAAACCCTTTCCAAATCCCCAATTACCCCAAATCTCATAATAATCCTCCAAGCAATGTCTGGCGTACTCTATCCTGTAGGTTTTTTAATTTCTGAAATCCCCTATAACGTCTGCAACCGGATTTTTATTAGAGACAACTTTCTAAAATTCTCCTTAAACTCCTGAGTCTAGCCGGATACCAACTGTCAAACCTGGATCTAGACATTCGATAGCGTCGAGTGCTCACATTCATCCTTGGTGTAAAAATTTTGCATGGCAGTAGTTAAATGCAGTGGAAAACACAACTAAGCGAGAATCATGACGGTCACTCATCCGAACGCTAAAACCGCGCCTGTCTGTGCTTAACGTTTGAGATCTCGAGGAGTCGAGAATCACCACCGAGCCACAGGTGCAGGTGCAGATTTAAATATATTTTCCTCCTTTTTGCAAGCTGAGGGGGATTTGTATTCGTGCTGGTATAGTGCACGAATCAGCTATTTCAGAGAGCCCTCGACTTTTGCTCTAAACCTAAAGTACGGAATCTATGGTGTCGTTTAGAGGAAAGCTAACGTAAAATCGGAATTTTGGGCTCACGCTGAACACGAGACAGTTTAACCCCGGGTATTATCTCGGTCCTGCAAAACATTATCGTTAAGAGATCACTCTCCACGATTATGGTCCACGAGTTAGCAGCTTTTCGCTTACTTTACTTCCAGTAAAGGATTCGCTTAACGAAGGACATTTTAAAGTACTATTGTGGACAAAGAGACGCACAATTGGGCACTGAATTATTCTCTGATCGAATAAAAACTAATTTAAAGTATCGTAAATTGATTCTACTAATTAAAAATCAAATAATTAATACTCTAATTTGATTTCTCAGCTATTATCAGAGAATATAAGAAAAAATATATTAAAGCAGGAATTGACAAGTTGAGATTATTCGACGTTCAAAGATAACCACTAAAGTCTTTTTTGACCTCTGCAAAATTCCTTGGAATCTTTTAAAATACCCTAATATCTTCAAAATGCTTTAAAATCTTTGGAAATACCTTGAAATATTTGCAAATTTTTGCGATCCACCAATTCTTGTGAATAACATTATATCACATGGCATGTAGGATTAAACAGGTCCATGTGAGCTCTGCATGAGGACCTGTCCAACGCTATGAGTGATGTACGATATTTGATTTGAAATCAGAAATTTATGAGATTGTATGGCGGCCTGAAAAGTGAGTCGTAATGTTTATAATCTTTGGTCGTGAAAGCATACGACTCACGTGGCAGGATTATCTGCTTAGCTGTGATTAGTTCTATTATGGAGAAGAGACGCAAAATTAGGCACTGCATTATTCTCTGATCTAATCAAAACTATTTTAAGGCATCTTACATTAATTCTACAAATTAAAAATCAAATAATTAATACTCTAATTTGATTTCTCTGCTATCATCAGATAACATAAGAAAAAAATACTATCTCTGATTGGTGCGCATTTAGAATGATTCTAGGAGACAAACCGCTCATCTGAAAAAATGTTCTGAACGACTTTTTTCTTGGTTTTTCATCTAGACTCTCTTTTCCAAAATACTATTATGGGAAACGAGACAAACAATATTGGACACGAAATAGGTGCTGCAGACTCTGATAGAATAAAAACAATTTTGAACTATCATGCATTAATTCCATGAATTACAAACCGAATAATTGGGACTCACATTTGATTTCTTTGTTATTAGTGGCTTCGTTCTTTAATATCTCAGTGAAATAAAAGAGGACAGTTTTTTTGACGACCCGATCATTCCTGGACCGGTCAAATTAATTGTCAGCCCCTGACCTTCGGAGTCAGATACCATCTACTTTATCTCACTCCCCTAATGCTTTCCTCCAATATCTATCGAGAGACATAAACGTTATTGCGAGACAAACGCCAAAAGAATATTATGCTATTCCGAGATCGTTGAAGCAGAAAAAATTTCTTCCAGTCAGGTAAAAATGATTTCTGGATTCTTCGCTTACAATTCATTATCTGTTATGACAAAAAAATCAATTCTTCATCGACTGGGTTCAAAATTAATGATAGAATAAAGGCAAATAGAAAAGAGTCATTCAGCGAGATTCTAGTAAGCTCTATCCTTCTTAATTTCATAAAATCTAAAAAAAATATAGCAAAGGAAAAAACGATGAGTCGAGATTATTCCAGATTCGCAAACGATCAGAAACGTCTTCCTCATTAATTCTCTACGACGAATAGTTTTTGTTCTGGAGAGGTTTGAGGTGCGCACCAATCAGGAACGATAGTATTGGCGTAGTCAAAGTTCTTTTGATTAGTGCACGTTTAAAATTGCTCAAGTACCCGTACCATTCATCTGACAACAATTTTGTAACAGTTTTTTCTTTCTTGCTTTTTCAACTAGATTCTCTTTTTCATGCAACCTAACAAACGTGATTGTGCTTCGCGGCAATAATGATCAAAAATTTTTTTTTGCGTAATTAGTGTTTTTCGCTCTCCCACGAACGAGGAGTTGATCAGAGAAGGCTAAGAACGCGAATCTCACGTAAGAAAAAATTTTCCAATTTGTTCTCGGTCAATTAAAAAATGTTTGAAAGATTTTAAAGATTTACAATAATTTTTAAAGGTTCTAATTATTTATCGAAATTCCCGTTCCGCTTGAAAAATACTTTGTCTTAAGACAACTAATTCTTTATAAAAATTCTCAAAATCGAAAAGTCTAAATTATAATTCTTTATCGAAATCCTCTATTTCAAAATTAAAAATGTGTATTTTTGGTCTATTTCGAAATTGAAGATTTTTTTGATCACCCCGTGTGAATATTTTTTAAATTTATTCCTAATGGGAAATATGCTCCTTATATTGCAAAAGAAATTCGCTGTATATTATTTTAGGAAAAAAAATGTTCATGGGCCTTTTGTAGACCATAAAATTGTCAAAATTGTCAAAATTGTCAAAATTGTCAAAATTGTCACAATTGTCACAATTGTCACAATTGTCACAATTGTCACAATTGTCAAAATTGTCAAAATTGTCAAAATTGTCAAAATTGTCAAAATTGTCAAAATTGTCAAAATTGTCAAAATTGTCAAAATTGTCAAAATTGTCAAAATTGTCAAAATTGTCAAAATTGTCAAAATTGTCAAAATTGTCAAAATTGTCAAAATTGTCAAAATTGTGAAAATTGTCAAAATTATATTTCTTTACTCAACTTTGCTATCCCAAACTCAAACTTATAACTTTTTACAGAAATTCCAAGTCCTCAATAAAAAATTATATTTCATAACTGAAATTCTATGTTGCAACTCAAAATTATAATTCTTTTTTAAAATTCCGAGTTCCGAGTCAGCATAATAATTGTAAACTTTTGATGTGTTTTTTATTTATTTTCTATGTCCAAACTCAGAAGGGTAATTCTCTTATAAAATTCCTTATTTCAAATTAGAATTATGAATTTTTGGATAAAGTTCCGAAAAGTGCTTAACTCCGATTGATTCGAAACTTTCTATACCTATGTATTTTGATGCGCTGATCATGAATATGTTAGTAAAAATACCCGCAAATTTGATTTTCATGTTGAAAACCCTGAAAAACCCATAAAAAATCATGTTTCTTTACGTTTATCTCAGTGAATAGTGAAAATTTATAAAAAAGCTCCAAATAAAAGTAGTAGTAGGGGTGCCTTCCCACCCCCATGAGTCGCTGGAAACGGGGTCGTGTGTTATTTAAGTTACTTCTGTGGCCAGTCACAGGGGTGCCTTCCCGCCCCCCATGACACGTTGAAAAGAGCGTCGTCTCTGACCAAAGTTATTTTTGTGACCAGTCATTGGGATGCCTTCCCACCACCCCCCTGAAACGTTGGAAAAGGGGTCGTATGTGAGCTAAGTTTTTTCCGTGACCACTCACAGGGGTGCCTTCCCGCCCCGATGAGACGCTGGAAAGGGGGTCATGTGTTATTCAAGTTATTTTTGTGACCAGTCACAGGGATGCCTTCCCGCCCCCCATGACACGTTGAAAAGGGCGTCGTCTCTGACCTAAGTTATTTTTTGTGACCAGTCATTGGGATGTTTTCTCGCCCCCAGGACACGTGGGAAAAGGGGTCGTGTGTGACATAAATAGTTTCTGGGACCAGTCACAGGGGTGCCTTCCCGCCCCCCATGACACATTGGAAAGGGGGCGTGTCTGACCTGAGTTCTTTTTATGACCAATCTTTGGGATATGCCTTCCCGCCCCCCATGAGACGTTGGAAAGGGAGTCGTGTTGTGTTACCTAAGTTATTTCTGTGACTGGTCATAGGTGTGCCTTACCGACCCCCATTACACGTTGAAAAGGGTATCGTGTGTTACCTAAGCAACTCTACACTTCGTGCCGATATTTCCCTTTTCTTCTCAAAAACTGTCAGTCGTAGGGTAAAAATATATTGAACATAAAATATGTATTTTCAATGGATCTAGAAGTTTTATTTGAAGCTTTTTTATAAATTTTCACTATTCACTAAGATAAACGTACACGGAGAAAAAGATATCGCACAATGATATCGCAAAACCTCTGTATGGAAATAAAGCGCAATATGATAACGTACAAGCAGGTTCCGGAGCTTTTTAGGATATTATAATGCACTAATATCGATTGCGATATCGGTTTCTCCGTGTAAAAAGACATGATTTTTATGGGTTTTTAAAATGGTTTTCACCATGAAAATAAAATTTGCGGGTATTTTCACTATCATATTCGCGATCAGCGCGTCAAAATACATAGGTATACGGAGTTTTAAATTAATTGGAGGTAAGCACTTTTCGGAACTTCACCCCATTCGAGAGACAAATACCCATAAATTCCAGATTAGGAAATTACTTTAGATTAGAAAACTAATCACAAATGCTAATAATATAACATCTGCTATGATAAAAAAAAGAACTTTTGTTGCCCGGGTCTCTTTTTTCAATGATAAAATGGATGGGGATAAAAAAGGGCACTTACCGAGAGTCCACTGCACTCGATATTCTCTAGTTGCATAAAAACTATACAGAAAAGTATACAAAAGGAAAAATCGACAAGTTAAAATTATTCCAGGTTCGAAAACGGCCAGAAAAATATTTAGTGTCAATCGCTCTGATTGGTGCGCATTTAGAATCGTTCTAGATTCTAGACCCAAACCCGCTAACCTGACAAAAATGTTCTAAACTACTTTTTCTCTTGATTTTTCATCTAGATTCTCTTTCTCATACCGCCTAACAAATTGCATTGTTCCTGATTTTAACTCATTATCTGTTGTAATAAAAAAATGTATTTTTGCTGAACTGGGTTCATTTTTTATGATAAAATGAATGAAAATGAACAGAAGGGACACTTTTAGAAAGTCTAGTTCACTAGAGAAAACGTGCTGGTTAAAGATTTTCGGGTGGTTGACCACTGGATCGCCAGAGCTTTTGCAAGCGTTAACGAAGTTGCGATTCGAGCGGCACTGGTAGTTATCAGTTTGGTTATCTCCTGTTTAACACCATTGTGTCTCCCGGAGGGTGATAACGAATCAGCGCCAGCAAAGGGGGAAAGCGGGACAATGGCGCTCCAGACACCGTGAAGATTCGGTAATTGAATTATATTCCGATAACCGTTTGCATTTCTCCACCGAATATGGAAGGCGTACGTCATTCGTGAATCCGACCTCTCTCGTCATGACAGCAGCTTCCATGGAAATCCACTCCTTTCACAATTTTCCCTACTTCAAACCATCCCAAGAAATTCAATTTACAGAAATATCTCGAAATTTGATGAAGAATAAGCGAAATTACTCTAAAACCTTGTTCCTGTTTCTCTATATGTTATTACGACCTCCAGTCTGTCGCACATGCGTCAAAAGTGACAGCAAGAAGTTTTCACTTTGTTTGAAACAAAATATAGCAGTATAAAAAATTACTTTGGATTATAATGGAAAGTCTATTATTGGAAAAATCAAAGGTTGATTAATTCAAGAGTCAACTGTACTGGAACATTGCACCCATAGAAATTACGTTACAAAAACCGTTAAAATCGATATTACAATTTAGTATAATCTTTTACGATTTAGGAAAATCGGGTATGTATATTAAAAACTAGTATAGCATTTATTAATAATCTATGAAAAATTAACTTTGGAAAATTAATATAAGTTTTTCAAAACTTGTAAAAGAAAATGTGATATTTAAAATTCACTATATTAAATTGAAGCAAGACTATAATGTCAATTATTAGAAAGATTGGAATAATTTTTTCACATTTTCAAAGAGAGGATTCGGAAATTTGCTAAACACTATACTAAAAATTATGAGTTACTCGAAAAAAATGTGACAGTCGAAAATACGAAAACGACAAGTTTTGTCGTGACACTCAACCAATTCAGACTGCACAATTATAGCACATAAATACGCACATTATCATTATAATTATTAGTGTTTGTACATGACAATTTAGAATACACATTCGCTGATGTAACTTACTTAACCTTTACGCCTTCGCACGCAAATCACGCTGTGAGAAGGGGCTGGAAGATTCCTTATATACTAAATGGTGAGAATTCTTAGAATTGTGAGAAACGACATAATGCTTAATAACTCGACGTTGAAACATTCAAAGTTAAAAGTAAAAATAGGAAAATATTCTCTTTTAATAAGAACAAAACTGGGATTGAATTAAATTAAAAAATATCTATAGGTTTTTCATCTTTTTAAATCGCCTCGTTTCCGCCTCACATTCGGCTTGGTAATACAAGTAATAGTGCTAGGACAAAAATTTTGGGTGCCCTGAACTTAATACAAATTTTGTATAAATCAAGTATATTATTATACATTTACAAGGCCAACCGTTTATAAGAAAAAAGAGCTACAAATAAAATAATTCCTCATTTTTTGCGAACACAAGTCGTCTTTGAAATCCTTGAAATCTTTATGAAACCTTTTGAAATATTTTTAAATCTTTGTGAATTCGTTGAAATCTCTTGAAGTACTTAGAATCTTTGTGAAATCTTGAAATTTCTGTGAATTCTTTTGGAGTCATTCTCAATTTTTGTAAAATGTTTAAAATCTTTACAATGTTTAAAGTACCTGAAATCTTTGTCAGATTTTTATGACGTATTTGTGAATGCTTGGTTTAAAATTTGTTTGTGAAACCTTTTGTGTTAGTTTGAAATAATTGAAACTTTGAAAAATCTTCTCAAATTTGTTAAAACCTGATTTGATTGTTTAACGTCTTTGGAATATTCATGAAATATTTGAAATCTTTTGAAAGCTTTACAATTTTTGGAAATGTTCGAAATCTTTGTGAAAGTTTTGAAATCTGGTGTAAACGCCATTTTCAAATCTTCGAAATCCTTGCAATCTTTATGAAATGTTCAAAATTTTTGTGAAATTTTTTGAAATATTTGTGAATTTTTTTTTATTCGTTGAAATCATCGAATTGTTTGAAATCTTAGCGATATATTTTCAAATTTTCCAAATGTTTTACAATCTTTGAAATCTGGTGTACTGTACCCTTTTAAAACTGTTTGAAATCCTTTAAATCTTAGGAAATATTTAAAAGCCTCGTTAAATTATTGTGAAATATTTTTAAACTAGTGATGTACAATAGGGAGGTCCAAACAACCGACTTTCGAATAGAGGACATGCCCCCTCCCCCATTTTCTGAGGTTGCCGGAAAAAAAATTCCCTCCAAACATGAGACTAATCGGTTAATATTAAGACGTGCCGCTAAGGCCCTGAAAAACCCATAAGATTAACATGGGGAAATTTTGGTTTTCGGAGAAATGGGTTTCAGATTTCTGGATTTAAACTTAGCTTGCGGGAGACATTAAGAATTTGTTGGGGAGTCTCTAATAAATCATTTCCATGAAATTACTTTAAATCTTGATGCCCATCCCCTTGTGGAGCCCCAAAAATGCCCCGAAAAAGCCCCAAAAACTGAAATTGACATTTTTGCCAAACATTTACACATAAATGCTCCGTGTTTCCCTTTTTTGCCATAAATTATTTTCGTTTGTCAAGTGGAATGGTTTGAAGTATTTTTCAACTAATTAACAATTGTTTAAACAATTTATTTTTGTTTAAAGTTTTTTTTGTACTTACTTATTGAAAGGTAGATTTTTTATGTTTGATTGGGCAATTAATCATTTTTAGGAATAATGATATTTGTTTCAAGCATTTAGTATTCGTTTAAACAATTTATTATTATTTAATTGTAACTTTTTCTTAAAAAGAGGTATAAAACTCTAGTTTAAAAAAAATTTAGTTAGCTTTGCTGCTCATTATTAAATATCATCTTCATTTAGATATTAGTAACTAATTTTGTTATAAATTCTTATTTGCTTAAATAAATTTCGTTTGTTTAAACAATTTTTTTCGAAAATAAATGTTTGAAATTTCTGTTTTTCTGCAATTATTGTGGTAATTTGTCATTTTAAGGAGCAAAATTTTTTTGTCTAAACCATTATCGTATTTTTTCATAAATTTACTAAATATTAATGTAACATTTTATCGGAAATTGTGATTCAAAAATCTGACGTTTGTCTCAATTCAATTAAGTATATCGCTTATTGTTCAATATTTAAATGTTAAGGAAATGCTTTCAATAACTAATTTTTTGTTGATAAAATGTTTTACATTGGTCATGAAAAGTTTATTTTTTTTTTTAGTAAGACTTCATTCTATAAAAATTACATTCAATCTTGTCGTTCTGAAATTATTTGTATATTTTTTTCCTTTAAATCATCCCCGTAGACATACTCGTTTGTCCTCTGAAAGCTCAAAGTAGGGTTTTTTTGTTTATGTTGATACCGCAGAATAGCTCTTAGTATTCTCAAAGGAATTAGAAATGTTTGTATTTTGTGAACATCACTGAAAATTAAAACACAACATTTTGCTCTCAAAAATGAAAAATTACCAGATTAATTTCAAAAAACAGAATTATCCAAAATTTATTTTCGAAAAAAATTGTATGATCGAACAAAATTTGTTTAAACAAATAAGAATTTATTACAAAATAAGGTACTAGTATCTAAATGGCGCAGACATTTAATAATAATAAGCAGAAAAGCTAACTAATTTTTTTTAAATAGAGACTTATACCTATTTTTAAGGAAAATTTACAATTAAATAATAATTAATCGTTTAACCAAATACTAAATGCTTGAAACAAAGATCATTAACCCTAAAAATGTCCAATTGTTCAATCAAACATAAAAAATCTACCTTTCAATGAGTGATAGAAAAAAAAATTATTAAAAAAAAAATTTTTTGAACCATTGTTAATTAGTTGAAAAATGCTTAAAAACATTCCACTTGACAAACAAAAATAATTTATGCCAAAAAAGGGAAAAACAGTGCATTTATGTGTAAATTTTTAGCAAAAATGTCAATTTCAGTTTTTTGGGGCATTTTTGGGGGTCCACAAGGGGGGGGGCATCCAAAATTAAAGTAATTTAATGGACATGATTGATCAGAGACTCCTTAACAAATTCTTAATATCTTACGCAAGCTAAGTTTAAATACAGAGACCTGAATCCCATTTTTCCGAAAACCAAAATTTGGCTAAAAATTTGAGGGAATTTTTTTCCGGCAACCACATGAAATGGGGGGGGGGGGCATGCCCTCTAATCCAAAAAAAAAATTTATCAGGTATGATTTTGGAGTACCCTAATGTAATGTAAAATCCATAAAATCTTCGTAAAACGTTCATAATTCTTTGTAAAACGTTGAAAATTTTCAAACAATTTTATTGTTATACACAAATAGGAACACAATATAAACAAACGTAAAAGCTGAAAAATATTTTCAAGCACATTACTGCATACTTCAATAAAATACCGCTAGGTGATTTTTGAATGAATGAAAAAAAAAAATTATTTAAACAAATAGAATGTTTATATTTTTTTTTCGTTTTTCACGATTTAATGTACAACGATGTTAATTAAAACCTGATAACGCAAACTAAATAAGAATAATACTATTTTAAGCTTTAACCAAACAAAGTTAACCCTTTATCCATCAAACATTGTTTATATCCCCTCCACTCTCACTGAATGCCGAAAAAGCCTTTTCAAATAAATTTCTACATTCAGACATATAGCCAGAACGAACAAATTGTCCCAGAAAAAAACTGAAGGTATCGCTGAAGGCCTCATCCATATCTCTAGGTGATATTTGAATCATTGAAAAAAAATATTATTTAAACAATGATATTGTTTGTAATATTTATAATATGTTTAAAAAATCAGTGAACAACAATTCGAACTGACTGACAACTAGATATCCAATCTGAAATATTTTAGAATAGAAACAAATTTTTCAAAATGCAAAAATTCCAATTTAAACATTGTTTTTACCCCCTCCACTCTGACTTGAAAAATCCATTGAAAATGATTTTTAAAATTGGGAACTATAGCTAGAACGAACTAATTGTCCCAGAAAAAACTGAAGGTATCGCTGAAGGCCTCATCCATATCTCTAGGTGATATTTGAATCATTGAAAAAAAATTATTATTTAAACAATGCTATTGTTTATAGTATATATAATTTATTTAAACAATCAGCGAACAACAATTCGAACTGACTGACAACTAGATATCTAATCTGGAATATTTTAGAATAGAAACAAATTTTTCAAAATGCAAAAATTCCAATTTAAACATTGTTTTTACCCCATCCACTCTGAGTCGAAAAATCCATTGAAAATGATTTTTAAAATTGGTAACTATAGCTAGAACGTACTAATTGTCCCAGAAAAAAACTGAAGGTATCGTTGAAGGTCTCTCCATTATAAAATATTCCATATTAGATATCTAGTTGTCAGTCAGTTGGAATTGTTGTTCACTGATTGTTTAAATAAATTATATATACTATAAACAATAGCATTGTTTAAATAATAATTTTTTTTCAATGATTCAAAAATCACCTAGAGACGTGGATGAGAGGCCTTCAACGATACCTTCAGTTTTTTCTGGGACAATTAGTTCGTTCTAGCTATAGTTAGTTCCCAATTTTAAAAATCATTTTCAATGGATTTTTCGACTCAGAGTGGATGGGGTAAAAACAATGTTTAAATTGGAATTTTTGCATTTTGAAAAATTTGTTTCTATTCTAA
The DNA here is from genome assembly GCF_010883055.1 of Belonocnema kinseyi. NCBI lineage: Eukaryota > Metazoa > Arthropoda > Insecta > Hymenoptera > Cynipidae > Belonocnema > Belonocnema kinseyi. The sequence goes on along the minus strand of NC_046657.1, from coordinate 16,562,385 downwards.
AATATTCCAGATTAGATATCTAGTTGTCAGTCAGTTCGAATTGTTGTTCGCTGATTGTTTAAATAAATTATATATACTATAAACAATAGCATTGTTTAAATAATTTTTTCTCAATTATTCAAAAATCACCTAAAGATATGGATGAGAGGCCTTCAACGGTACCTTCGGTTTTTTTCTGTGACAATTTGTTCGTTTTGGCTATATGTCTGAATATAGAAATTTTTTTGAAAAGGCTTTTTCGGCATTCAGTGAGAGTGAATGGGATATAAACAATGATTGATGGATAAAGTGTTAACTCTGTTTGTTTGGTTAAAGCTCAAAATAGTATTATTTTTATTTAGTTTGCGTTATCAGGTTTTACTTAACATTGTTGTACATTAAATCGTGAAAACGAAAAAAAAATTATAAACATTCTATTTGTTATAATTTTTTTTTTTCGTTCATTCAAAAATCATCTAGGGGTATTTTATTGAAGTATGCAGTAATGTGCTCGAAAATATTTTTCAACTTTTACGTTTGTTTATATTGTGTTCCTATTTGTTTATAACAATAAAATTGTTTGAAAATCATTATTTTTGCATAAATGGAAAATCACCTAGAGGTATGGCTGATTCGAATTCAGATATGTTTTAATTTTTTTGATAGGCCAATTACTTTTGTTTAAATAAATTCTCCAATTTTCAAATCTATATGTATAGCTATATTCAGGGTCGTGAATCTTGGCCACTTTAGGGGGGCACACGAAGTTCTCCGATTCACATCGTGAGGCCACATTCGGATTTTTTAATATAATGTCTTGCAATTTCCTCAACTGAAGATTACAATTTCTGTTATCGTCTATCACAGAAAATAAAAATATCTCTTATTACCTTTCACTTTCTCTTTGATTATATTAATTTGTAGAATATTTATATTAACTTTTGTACCTCAATCTATTAATTCCTATAATTACTATTTTAATTGTAAAGTTTCGTAATTACGCTAACAATAATTTTTATGTTTACACGATTTCCCTAAATCGTAATCGACTATATCAATTATGAATATTGAAATATCAAGTATAATTATAAAATTTCTTTCAGTGTGGTGAACTGAAAAATAAAAAAATAAAAATTCCCGACACTACAGAATTTCTAAAAAATAACATATTTAAAATTCCCGAGTAAGAAAATTCTCGAAAGTTTATAATATTGCCGAATTCCCAAATTCTTGACATAAAATTGCCGAATTAATGAATATCTAACACTGTATCCGAATTTAAACAATTGAAGAAATTCTTTTTTTACATTCTCATCATTTATAATTGAGAAAGTATTAGAATTTTCCGAAACTTGACAGCACAATTTTTAACGGATCTCCGCGGTTCAAACCCCCCTGTATCCGAAAATCAAGTTTTTACGATGGCGGCTGTCTGTCCGTCCATAAACAGGATAACTCTTGGAAAAATGAAAGCATCAAATCGATCTTTGGCACAATCTTTTAAGGACCTAAAAGAAAGGAGGAGTTCGTTAAATAGCCATTTTGGATAAAAATTCAAAAAGTGAGCGTATTTTGAAAATTTTTGAGACCACTTTTTCCTGAATTCGAAAATTCTTTGCAAGGATATATCCCAAACTAGATCTACAAATTCGTTAATTATCACTTCTTGGTAGCACGCGTACTTTCTTTATCGTGTAAAATAACATTGAAAATAAAAATTAAATAAAAAATTTGTGAACAAATCACGCAAGTTAGGAAAAAAATGATTAAACAAAAATTGTTAACCCGAAAAAGAGCTACAAATTTGATATAAATCACTTTTTGATAGGAGCCGTAGTTTTGGTTTTATTCATAAAAAAGGCATTAAAAATAAAAATGAAAGATTTTTGGAAAAACAACAAAACGTAAAAATCTAAAAGAATACTTAGGATATTTTGCTTTATCCATACAAAAATAATATGAATGATAAAATCCTATTATTAGCATAACAACGCGAGATGGAGAAAAATGTAAGAAAAAAGAATTGCAACGCGGGCAGATTCTATTTAGTAAAGTTTATTTGTTTAATAATAACACCTATAAAGAAATATTCAGACAACATATTTTTTTAATTTTCTTTGATTAAAACATTTCGCGATAGTATTCTTAATAAGTATTATTTATTGAAAAACAATTGATTTGTTTCAATTCAGATCAGTCAGATATTTTATAATTCGGCTATTTTTCATAGGTAATATTATTATTCGGGAGTTTTCGAATTCGATAAAATTATAAACTATAATCTAAATTATTATCGTTCTCAGCAGATGAAAATTATTGACATAATATAATTATTAAACAGTTTAAAATATTAATTACGATTCGATAATATAATAAAGTTTACAGGTCGAAATTTTTATAATTCGAAAATTATATAATTTTGGGAATTTTCTATTTCAAATATTTTCTTTTTTTTAGGAATTTTACAGTGTCGCTGAAAATATTAAATCCACATTTAAAAACTTTAAAGAATAAAAATTTCACAGGGTAGAAGGGAAAATTCATTTTCAAAATTTCCTGATTTTCTGTGAAAAATTGTAATTTTCCCTAAATTCGATGAAATTAATAAAAATTGAAAATTAATTTTTAAAAATTGAGTGAATGGGAAAAATTAAAAAGAATTTAGAATAAATTAATATTAAAGGTGAAATCTAAATAAGTTTATAGAATCAATTAAGAATTCTTTGGCATATTTTAAAACTCTCAAATATTTTTAATTCCTTAAAATATTTCAAAATTTGTAAAATCTTTGGTAATCCCATAAAACTTTTTAAAGCTTTTTAAAATTCCTTAATACCTTAAAATACTCTAAAATATGTCAAAAACTTCCAAATCTTTTGAAATTCCTCGAAACTTGTAAAGCTCCTGAAAATAAAATTCTAGAAATTCTTAAATTATCCTGAAATATTTAAAATCCCTTGATATCCTTTGAAATACTTTGCAACTCCACAAACTCTTTAAAAACCGTATGAATATTTAACAAGTAACTAAAATCTACAAAATCCTTTCGAATGATTTCAAATCATTGACTTCTATTTAAAATAATATAAGCTATTTCAAATTCGTTTTAATCTTTTAAAATCCATTAAAATTGTTCAGAGCTCTTGAAAATTCCTTTAAATTTAAAAAAGAAACCTACAACCATTAAAATACTTTGAAATCCCTTCAAATTATTGAAATCAATTAAAAATTCTATGGAACGTTTCAAAATATACTCACATCTTGAAAATATTTTATATCTTGTGTGGTCCCTTTACATTTTTCAGAGCTCTTGAAAATTCCATGGATTCTTTTAAAATGTCTTAACATCTTTAAAATGCTTTAAAATATTTGGAAATACCTTGAAATATTTGCAAATTTTTGCAATCTGCCAATTCTCGTGAATAATATTATATTACATCGCATGTTGGATTAAAAGGTCCATGTGAGCTCTGCGTGAGGTCTGTATAACACTACGAGTGATGTACGATATTTTATTCCAAACAAGCGTTTTATGAGACTGTGTAGCCCTCTGGAAAGTAAGCCGTAATATTTATAATCTTTCGCCGTGAAAGCATACGACTGAAGTAGCAGAATCATCTGCTTGGCTGTGATGGTTAATCTCGTATGGCGCGAATTTTGAAAATGGTTGGGTCCGAGCTAGAGCTATTATATATATAATATTCACGTGTCTGCGTATCAACAATAAAATAAAACTACCGGTGAAATTTATAGTATGGCGGCGTTTGGAACTAATTAGTGGCCGCCAGCTGACACCGTTTGGCTATCTAACGCTCACTTTTCGGGGTGCGTTACAGGCTCATAAAATGGCGGTTTCGAATAAATTCTTTAAAATTCATGAAAATTTGATAAAATTTCATGAAATATGATATTTCCTGATATCCTGAAAAAGGTATGAAAATAGCTTTAAAGCTTTCAAAATTTTTTGGACATTTTTTAAATACCCCAATGTCTTTAAATATTTACAATATTTTAAATATGTTCAAATCCCTTGAAATCTTTTGAAATCCATTAAGATTTTTTAAAGCTTCTGAAAATTTTTTAGAATTTTTTAAAATTCTATCAAATCTTTCAAATACATTGGAATTTCTACAAATGATTAAAATCTATTTAATATCCCAAAATAACTTTACATATTTCAAATCCTTTGAAACCTTTGAACCCCCTTGACATTTTCTGGAGCTCTTGAAAATTCCTTGGAATTTTTTTAAATACCATTTTGAAATCTTTTGGAATCTCTTCAAATGATTGAAATATATTAAAAATCCCTTGAAATCTTTAAAAAAATTTAAAATATTTCAAATCCACTGAAATCTTTTGAAGACTCTTGTAATTCTTTAACTCTTGAAAGTTCCTTGGAATTTTCGTAAATACCCACAATTTTTAAAAATCCTTTGATATCCCTTAAAATTATGGAAACTTATTCTCAATTTGTCGAAATCCTTCAAATATTGTAAAATGTTTCTGAAGAATTGAATAAAATTTATAAATTTGAAAAAGTGACTAGGTGAATTTATTTTTTTTTTTATTGTCAGATACCGAGAGTGCTCCTTTTACATAAATTCACCAACTTTTGCCATTTTTTTTCAAAATCCCTGACCAATAAAATTTCCAGATTTTAGGATTGAGAAAAAAGAAATTTTAAATTGTTGAGGTAGTAGAGAATAAAAAATTAGATATCGATAGTGGGGGGAAGAGCACGCAAAGGGTGGACGACGAGCCTGGTTCATCGTTGTAGGGGGTTGCCGGAAGAAGTAGAGGAAGAAAAAGAGGAACCGGAAGCAAGGTCCACGTGACCCGATGTGCTCATTGGCTGGAATGCAGATAGGCCCCTTCCCATCAACCTATTTTCTCATTCCTTCTTTCTCTCTTTCGCCGCCACCTCCCCCACCCCATTCCGAATTGCCCACGACTGCTGCAACCCACTATACACAATACGCAATGTTTCACGTTCCGAACTCACCAGATAAGGCTATGATCGAAATACAAGGCGAAAAAAATAAAATACTGTTGAAAAACAAAACTTATTGCGATATCAATGCAGTGTTCTTATTTTAAAAATTAGTTATAATGATTTTATGAAATTTTTAGAATATTATTTATAAAATATTAATGATTGATTACTAAACAGTGTTAGAAAAAATATTTTTTAATTTAAAGTATTATTACTTGAAATTTCATAAAGCAAGGTAGATTATAATTTAAAAAATTCAAAGATAAACATTTGCAAATTAAATTTTAGATGCAAGTTTGAAAGTCACTAAAAAAATTGAAATATTAAAAATGGTAAAAACTGGCTTTCAAATTCTTAAATAAATTCAAAAAATTTCAAACAGTGCCATTTCATAAAATTCGGTGGGCTTATCCAATTGAAAAATAATTTCAAATTAAGTCCATGCGATAAGTGGTTCATGTGACCAGATTTCTAGGTTACCAAAACTTTCTTTATTTCCTAACTTATTTTCACAAGAAGCACCACATCAAGTTGAAAATTTGGGATACTAAATAAGAAGCACCAAAAAAGGTGGGCCTGGTCCTAAATTCAGGGTCTTATTCAGGAACTGAAGTATCTTAGTATCTTATTCAGGAACGTCTGCCCCCCCCCCCGGATGTTACTTTTGCCTTTGGTGTTAACAGGGAAAATTATACTTCGACACCCCCCCCCCCCAGGTATCACGGATTTTGTGAGTGACCCCAACTAGAAAATTCAAAATCGTTTGAATCCTGTTTATTACCGCCAATTTTGACTATAGCACCACGTGTTTGGTCTTCATTTTTTACAGCTTTGAAAAAAATATTTTTAATAAACTTTTAATATTTTCTAAGCGACTTAATATTTTATATTGAAATAAAGAGAAAAATTTAATCTTTTGCTACAGTGAATCCTTCGTAATAACTTTATTCGCATCAAGAAACTTAAAAGGTTCCACGCGACAAGAATTCAAAGGCTGATCCAGTCAGTTGTCCTTTTTTTGCCTTCCCATTCCGGCGAGAATTTACTATACAGGACCTTTGTTTCGCTTCGGGGAAGCCGAACAAAAGAAGCAAAGAGATTTCAAAAATAAAAATTTTAATTGAATTCTATTTTTGAAATTACAATTTTAATTTCCTGGTAGATAAGGAACAAATAATTACTATAAGGAATAGACTTAACAGCCAAAAATGCTCTTAAAATAGGTGAATTAGGGTGATTTTTCAGGAAAATAGGGAAATAATATTCACAAACATTGTTTTAAATAAAATCATTGCAAGTACCATATTGAATTCGATATGAAAAGCATAAAATAAATGCAAGCACGCACGAACGAAGATGGTTTTAAAACAAAGAAGATTAATTTCCAACTGAAAAGGACAAATTTGCAACAAAATATTTAAATTCTTTACTAAAAAATATAAATTTTCAACCAAAAGTAGAAGAGTTAAATTTATGACGAAAAAGGTTACTCAATATAGTTTTTAAACCAAACAGTTCATTTTTCGCAAAAGAGATGAACTTCAATCTGAAATATTGAATCTTCCACGAAAAATATAAAAGCTGATATTTCAACTAAGTAAAATTTTAATTTTAAATCGAAAATAGTTGGATTAAACCAAAAAAGTACAAGTCTGAAACACAATTGTTGAATCTTCGAACAAAACTTTCAAACAAAATAATTGGCTTTTTAAAAAAATAATACAATTTTCAACAAAATAGTTTAATTTTCAACCAAAGAGATGAATATTCAAACAAAACAGTTATTTTAAAAAAATATCGTTCAACATTCAATCAAAAAGTATTCTAATTTTTAATTAAAAATCAGTTGAAGGTCAAATCATTGACAACTGAAATTTAGAGATTGTGAATTCTCTTTTGCTAAAGCTCTTTCGGATTTAACGAAAACATTCTCATCACGTGGCTCGTGAAAAAAAGGTTAAAAAAATAAGAAATATTAAATTTTTAGCTCTTCCTTGGTAAACCACTTTTGTCTTTTTTTTGTAGTTTTTTTGTAGTCCAAAAAAATGTTATTTTTATTTTTAATGTTGTTTTTTTACAAATAAAACAAAAACTACACTTCCTATTAAAAACTGATTCATAACAAATTTGTAGATCTTTTATGGGTGCGTAATTTTTGTCTTCACATCTTTTTTCTTATCTTGTGTAGTTTTACCGAAAAATTGAATTTTTGATTTTCCACTATTTTTTTGTGATCAAAAGATTTAAATAGTTAATTTTTGAGGAGAAATCAATAGGTTGTAATGATACTCTTGTATAGCTTACAAATAGCAACTATTTTCTTAGATAAATTGTTATACTTTCTCCCTAGTACTACGAATAGCCTTACAGACCATTTTTAAATCTTAAGGAAAAAAAGTTCTTAAAATTGTTCGAAATGCCCTAACTTTTTTAACATTAATCAAAAATAGCTGGCTCACGAATTCGCCCTTTCTTGTTATGATTTAAAAACTGTGCTAAAACTCTGTCTAATCTGATCAGTCTTTCGAAATTCATCGTATCTGCAAACCACTACTACAAACTGACAGACAGACATACAGGCACCTTCGTAAAAATAGATTTTTTCTAACTCAGACAGGCCTCAAAGCGTGGAGATTTAATGAAAACCGTCTAAGTCAAATTTTTCAGTAATTTAAATTAATGAATTCGAAATTCAAAACATTTTTATTTTAAACCAAATATGCGAATTTCGCAAAGTTTTAGAATAGTTAAATTATAAAAAACTAATCAATTATTTGCGAATAAACTATTGCATTTACAATTAAATAGTTAATCTTTGAAACAAAAGTAACAAATTTTAAAAGAAATAGTTGAATTTTGTACTAAATGGTCGAATTTTCAAAGAAAAATAAGTAAACTTTAGCCAAAAGCAGTTGCACATTTAACCAATTAGCTAAATTTCTAAACCAATTTTTTTTTATATAAAATACTTGAATTTCAAGCAAGAAAGTTAATTTAGAACCAAAAAGACAAATTTTCTATTAACAAAGGAGAATGTATAACAAAAAAGTTGACTTTCTGGCAAAAAAATTTCTTCTGAACAAAATAGTTGAATTTTCTACAAAATAATGAAATTTGTAATAAAATAGTTAAATTTACAGTCAAAGAGATAAATCTTTCACTATAAAAGATGAATTGTATCGAAAAATGCAATATTGGATATCTGAACAAAGAAAAAAGATTTTATTTCTTAATTAAAAATCATCAACAAAATATTTAAACCTTCAACCATAACAGTGAATTCTCGAAAGGTTTAGAATAGATAAACTATGTAAAATACATAAATTATTTAAACTAAACCATTACCTTACCACTAAAGATTTACTTAAACTTAAAAAAAGAGACGAATTTTTAACAAACTGCTGAATTTTAACCTAATAGTTAAATTTTTAAAGACACATGACTTAATTTGAACAAAAAATTGCAATTTCAAACAAATCATTGAGTATTTAGACCAACCAATTTTTTGTTTTAGAAGAAATTTAAATTTTCAAAAACGAAGTTAATTTGAACGCAAGAAAGATGAATTTTCGACACAAAAAATTACTTTTCTACTAAAAGATGGATTTTTGACTCAAAATGGCAAATATACTATTCAAAAAGATGGATGTGCAACAAAACAATGAAATTTTTGTCTAAAAATATGACTTTAACAAAATAGTAGAATTGACTTCAACCACAAAAAATATGAATCTTTAAATAATAGTTTATTAGTTTAGAATTGAACTTTCAAACAAAAGAAAAGAATTTTTAACAAAATAGTTGAATTTTGGTCCAGAAAAGATGACGAGTAATTAAAGTTTTTAACAAGTAACGGAATTTCTTTATAAAAAATATGACTCAACAAAATAGTTGCATTTTCAAGAAAATAATACAATTTTAACAGAACGAGATGAATTCCAAACCAAAAACAGGGCAAGGGGTAGGTAGGTAGCAAAATTTTTCTTTTTCCCCCGTTCTCAAGAAACTTCCCCCCTTTTCTTGTTTTTTTTTTGCTTAAATTCGAACTGAATAATTAGAAACATATATTTTTGGCTTGAAATTTGACTTTTTTTCTGGCTGAAAAGTTTACTATTATATTTTTCGTTCATAATTCACCTTGTTTGATTAAAAATTGTACTATTTGGTTCACAATTTTGATATTTTCTTGGAAAATATAAATGCGATCCTTTTTGGATAAAAATACAACAGTTTAGTTGAAAATGCTAAAGAAAAAGATTAATCTTAAACAAAATATTTGAATCTTCAAACAAAACTTTTTAAAAAATAGTTTAATTTTCAAAAAAATAATTTACTTTTCAATTATAATTCAATTTTTAGTTTAATGATGTGGTTTAACATTCAACCAAAAAGACGATTTTTTTCAACAAAAAAAGTGATAGTTGATATAGCTAATAGTTGATATAATAGTTGAAAATATTCAATAATTTTGTCTCTTCTTTAATTGAAGCTTCAAACAAAAATTTTTAAACAAGTAATTGAATTATCAACAAATTAATTAAAATTTCAACAAAACAGTTAAATTTTCAAACAAAGTAGTTGAATTTTCAACAAAATAAATAATTTTTCAACAAAATAGTTAAATTTTCAACCAAATAGACGAATTGAGGTCTCACAGTGCTGATGTCATAGTTGAAAATATAAAATACTTTTGTCTATTCTTTAGTTGAATCTTGAAACAAAACTCTTTAAAAAAGTAATTGAATTATCAACGAATTAATTAAAATTTCAACAAAATAGTTAAATTTTCAATCAAATAGACAAATCGAGGTCTCACAGTCCTTATGTCATAGTTGAAAATATAAAATACTTTTGGCCATTTTTTAGTTGAATCTTCAAACAAAACTTTTAAACAAAGTAGTTGAATTTTCAACAAAATAAATAATTTTTCAACAAAATGGTTAAAATTTCAACCAAATGTAAAAAGAAAAATCTAAATACTCGATAATTGAAAGTGGTATGAAAAACCCCATAAAAAAAGGTTATGTATAAAAAATAGATACCAACAAAAAAACTTACCGTAACGGTAAAAATGAATGATTATGAAATAAATAATTCTTAAAGCCGAGAGTCTGGGTAAACAATCCATTATTCGATTAAATTACAATAAAATATATAAGACATTATTTGTGACTAAAAACATGAATGCATTTTAGCCTTGCCACAAGACGTTGGCAAGTGTTAGGGGCCCACATTCTTCATGTGACCAATGACGGGCGTGCTTTCCCACCTCCACCAGACGTTGGAAAAGGGGTAGGGGTGCAACCTTATATTATTTCTTTGAACAGTCACAGGGGTGCCTACCCGCCCCCACGTGGCGTTGATAAAGGGGTAGGGGTGCAACTTTAGATTTTTCTGTGACCAATCACAGTACTTAGAGAAAACCTTTTTCTCTAGTGGTACCGGTCCCACGACTCTCCGGAGATGAACAACTCCCTTGCTAGGCTAGTGTTCACCGCATGGGACACCGAGACTCTTCCAGAGTGCGAGGCGGGAATCGAACCCGCAAGCCAAAGGAGTGGGTCCAAAGCCTACGCTTTAGCCCCCACGACCATCGTCCCACTTCACCTTTTTCCGGTACATATAGTGTACATAAACTTCGCAAATAAAAAAAAGGAATTTTTTTTAAGCTTTAACACTGAAAATTATAATTGCAGGTGTTTTCATGTCCAGGTTTGTAATCAGCGCATCAACAAACATCAGTATACGATTTAAAAAAAAAAGCAAAAGGAAAAAAGCCGAACAGCTAGCCACTATGTTTAGATTAAATTCAAAGTAATTCAAATGAATTTGACAACAATATTTTTAAAATCAGAAAAATTCCTTTGATTTCCGTCAAATTGGAATCACTTTAGAGAAATTTAACATTAACGAGAAGAATTCGATGAAATTCATAAAAATTGAAATGAATAGAAGACATTTTTAAATATAAAAAAAAACGATGAAATTCTGTAAATTAAAAATGAACTTAGAAGAATTCAAGGGAATTCTGAAGAATTTGACAAAATTACCTATGAATTCGAGGTGAGCTTGAAGGAATTTACGATCAAAATCCATTGAATTCAATAAAATTGAGTGAATTTAGAAAAATTTAAGTCAATTAAAAAAATTAAAGAGAATTCTAAGGAATTTAAAAGAATTCAGGGCGAATTAAAAAATTAAAATATTTGAGGCCCTACTCATTTCTAACCAAATAAGTGAATAATGACTACAAAACAATTCAAGTTAAATTGAAAATAATTCAAATGAATTCAAAAGAATTAAAAAAATCAAAAAATACCATCGACTTCCGTAAAGTTAGAATAAATATAGAAGAATTTAGGTTTAATGAGAAGAATTTGATGAAATTCAAAAAAATTCTAGGTGAATTAAAAATAATTATGATGAATTAAAAATTTTTAAATATGAAAAAATTTTATTGAAATTAGTAAATTTAAAATAAGCTAATACGAATTCAAGGGAATTTAGATAAATTCGACAAAATACCCAAGAATTCAAGGTGAGGTTGAAGGGATTAAGGATTAATTAAATAAAGACTTTTATTTTTTAAACGCACTGTTTATGGTTACGGAGTTTTCCGTAACCTTAACCCCTTTTCCAGCTCGTTCAGGGTTTACGGAAAATTAAGTGTAGCCAAATTGTCAACAATAACATGACTTTAAAACCAAGAAGATTAATTTTCTACCAAAGAATATGAATTTCTAACAAAATAGTTGGGTTTTCAACCTAAATGGCGAAAAACAAATTTTTAACTAAAAAACAACTGAATATTGGTTCTAAAGAGAAGACTTTTTAACCAAATAGTCTAATTTTGTACAAAATAATGAAATTTTCAACCAAATAGATGAATCTTGAAAAAAAAAATAATTTTTTAAGAAAGTGGTTCAAAATTCAACCGAAAAAGATTTTAATTTTTAATTAAAAACGAATCTTCAACTAAATATAGTTGAATACTTACAAAAACTGATTAATTTTCAATCAAAAAGATTAAATTTATAAAGTTTCAAATATTATTTAAATTCTCGAAATTAAATACATAAATTATTTTATATTAAGTGAGATCGCATTAAAGAGGCAAAAACGAGAAGATCTTTTTTTCAAATAGGGAGTGAAAAATCCGGAAAAATAAAATTCGCGAATAAGAAAATTCTGAATTAGAAAATTCCCAAATTAAAAAATTCGCGACAGTTTATAATATTACCAAATTTAAAAATACACGATGAAATTGTTTTGTTAATTATAGTAATTTTTAATTCCAATAAATATTTTAGAAACTTTAAACATATGTTTTTTTATCAAAAATATTTGATTATTCTACTTTTTATCCAATAAATAATATTTACAAGCAAAAAATTTTATTTGTTCAAATTCGGAAATTTTATAATTCGGGAATTATCTAGTTCGGATATTTTATGATTCGGCAATTTTATTTTTTTGTTAAAATTGAGTTATCAAGATTTTATATAATTATATCTAGTGAAAAGTTTAATAATGTTTAATAAAATATTGCATAATTTCATTATTTCCTTCCATAATATCAATAAATTTAAAATCATTTAATTAATTTCGCAATATTTTATCTTACCAGTTTCCTTGTGTAAGAATGTCGAAAGATATGTCGTTATTGTTGATATCAAACTCCGTAGCGTACCCGTACTCACTTTTCAAGGACAGAATGAATTTTTCCGGAAAAACCATCGTGCGCTTTTAAACGTTTTTCACTAAAAACTGCAAAAATCATACTAACACGTTCGATTTATTTAATTATCAAATAATTTCCCAAAATAATTTAATTAAGAACTCGATTCGCAAATTCAATTAAATCTATTAAGGGCGCTGAAACCATGCCCTGATCTGATAATTAAATTGCCTCATTTTAATCCACAGGTACTAGAATTAAGTCTCTATTCGGAATAAAAAACTTACTTCAATACTTTTGTTGTAAAGCGATCTTTTTCGCCAAATTATTCACTTCTTATTTACGGAGCAAAATGAGGTAATAAAATTTAGAGGTCAGAGCCTGACTTCAACGCTCTTAAAGAACGAAATGATAGTTTACAAAAAATTATTTTAAATTTGATTCAAAAATTAATTGGAAGTTTTTGCAAGATTTTCTGATAAGTAAACAGAAAAGTTTGAATTGAATTTAAAGTTGTAAATTCACTGGTGTTTGCTTACCGACTAAAAAACTCGCGATAAAGTTCGTTGCGTAAAAATTAGGTGGTACAAAAAGTAACGCGAAGGAGATAAAAATGAAAAATCTCGGATTGAGAAGAGAGCAACGACCCACAATGCTGAGTGGTTTGAACGAAACTGACGAATTGGGAGTGAAAAGAGAGGGAGAGGTTGACGGCTCGAGTTTACCTCAATATTGGGATGTAAACAAAATTGTGACTTTAGGTCAAAACCCTAAACACATTTGACCGAGCGAACACGGATTCAAGGAACGATGAGTTCAGAGTTCGGAGAAAATTAAAATCCTTTCTCATCAAGTTTTATTGCTTGACAAACTTAGAGAGAAACTTTTATATAGTTTGTATTTATCTTTCAGAAATAATATATTCGACGTAAATTCTAAGTTCAAATTTTTAATTAAAAATACAAGATTTACGTTACAAATTTTGGACTTTTTTGAAACCCACGTCCTCTCTCGTTGACTACCGTAATTTTGACTTACCCCCCCCCCCCACCCTACACACACACACACCGAAAAGTAAAGTAACCCAAGATTATCTCTCAACGTAGCTGAATTTTCAAACAATTAAGATTTTCTATTTTTCGTTAAAAATATTAACTTTGAGCAAAAAAAAAACAATGGAATTTTAACAAAATTGTTGATTTTTCCACACAAAAAATAAGTTCTTAACTGAAGTGATGAAACTTTAACATGAAATAAAATTTTAATAAACTTGTTCAATTTTCAAACTAAAATATAAAAATGATTTTTGAACTAAAAATATTTTATTTTGAAATAAGAAAGCCTAGAATTCAACCCAAAAAATGCCAATGTTCAAAAATATGCCCGTTGCACAGATACATTCTCATTGCGCGCTGCACGCGTGTGCACGTTGTGATTTAAGCTTCTGAGGAATTAAAGCCATAAATAGGGTTGCTTTGCGATTTTTGATAAAATAATTTTTTCATACATCATTTTAACCCGAACCGTAAATGCCTTATAATTTTGTTTCTGTTATGTCGTTCAATAGAAAAAAATGATTAAAAATTGAAGGCGGTAAAACAGTTATTCAAGTTGGTGTCACGTGGGCATCACGTGACTGGTACGTGACTCAGAGGTTCTCAAACTGATCTATCAATGTGACGACGTGGCTTTAATGAAAACTAACGAATCTCATGATAAAGAGGTTAGGTCACGGTCTGCTGTCAATACTGACTATCTTGATATTTCAGCCTCATTTGTTAAGGTTTATGTGACAATAAAAAGTTCTCCTGTTGTAATATTTGGATTAAGAGTCAGTAGTGCGTTGAAGAAAAACAGTAATTACAATTATTAACATATAAAATCGTACATATTTACGAATTGTTCAGACTAAACATGTCTACAGTTCAGTACTTTTTCAATGATTTCTTTATAAATCAGTTTTTGTTTTAAATGTTTTTATAATGTTTATAATGTTTTTAAACAATATCTTGCGACTTTTATTTTCGATGTACACATAACCACAACAACATCGGCACTGTAAAAGATATTTGAGAATCACTGACATATAAGCTGTGATTGGTGAAAAATCCGACCCCGTCGACGTCAAAAGGGCCCTCTCAGTTCAAAAAAATAATTTATAAGCCAAGAAGATCCATTTTCTACCAAAAAGATTAATTTTCAACCCAGAGTGGAAAAATGCAATTTTTGGTTAATAAGATTAATTATGGACAACATTTTTTTTAAGCAACATAGTTTTTTTCTTCAAAAAATAGATGAGACTTCAACTGAAATACTGAATTTTCAAAAAAAAAATTAATAAAGTAAACTTTAATCAAGTATAGTTGAATTAAAAAAATCCCCCCGCATTGCGGGGTACTCTCATAGCGCGCTGCGCGCGCGGCTCACAAGTTTGAGCGCGCCTAAAGGTGGGTTTCCGTATACGCGACTGAAGTCGCGCGGTTAGTGATTCTTACGGGTTTCCTACGGGGCGTCTGGAGACAAGCGACCAGGTCAATTTTCATTACCTTCTCT
Source organism: Belonocnema kinseyi (assembly GCF_010883055.1). Taxonomy (NCBI): domain Eukaryota; kingdom Metazoa; phylum Arthropoda; class Insecta; order Hymenoptera; family Cynipidae; genus Belonocnema; species Belonocnema kinseyi. The sequence continues at coordinate 16,547,182 of NC_046657.1, read as the reverse complement.
GTAATCAGTCCAGTTTGAACGTGTGCAGCAGTAGGTTGTACAGTAGCACATGACAACATGGATCAATTAATAATTAATCTTCTCGAGGAAGAAGAAGAAGAGGAAGTACTTCTTATGCTTTTATTGAATGAGACAAGTCGAAGGGAAATTCGAGAACTTTTTTTAATGAGGAAATCGGAGGGATTTCAGAAAATTTTAATTAAGCGGCATCTTTATAGTGATGACACAGTGTTCTAAAAAATTTTCCGCGTTAATATCACCCAGTTTAATGACATTGGTTTAAGATATTCAAATAATAACAAAATATGTATCAAATTCCTGTAAAAAATATTAATGATTTTTCTTTGAAATAAATAATTTGAAGAAATATTTAACAAAATTTCAAAACAAATTTTGATGTATAAATAACAACTGAACAATTCATCATTTTTATCTTCTAGTTTAAAAAGTGCCAATTAAAAAAAAATTTAATCCATCAAGTTTTAATGCTTTTCACTGAAATTGCTTAAAATTATATAATTTAACACAAAATTTCATTAGTTGATTCATTCTTCAAATTAGAGCATTGAAAATTATAGCGTGGAATTTTTTTTGAACCTTCGATCTGTACAATTTATGAAAGTTAGAATCGTTTTATTTTGTAGTTTACCGATATTTATTTTAAAATTGTAAAATTAAAAATTGTTCTTTGTTTTTTGTCAATTAATTCTAAAAGTATATTTGAAAGTATTCAAATATTTAATCAGAATTAAATAATTAGCAGAAAAATAGCCTTGCCCAGAGAAAGTATTTAAAAAGTGTAAAATAAAAACACACTTTTGAATATTCAAGTCGCGGCGGCTGGGCGGCTAGACTGCTTCTCGAGCAGTCTAGTCGCCGGTTGGTTCTCGCGCTTCGCGTTCGATAATATGTTTATCTCGCGTTCCGCGCTCGGTCTTTGTATATTCCTTACACTTGTGCACATATTTTTTTTTAAAGTAAAGGTCAAAACGTCGACAACAGTAATTTGTTGATAGTGACTACTTTTTTGTTAAAGCTTCTTTGGCTTTAACGAATACATTCTCATCACTTATTTTAGCATGTATATCATTCTTCAAAAAAAATTTTTATTAAACATTTTATTGAAACTTCGACCGATTTTTAAAAAACTGAATTTGCTCATTGAAATTTTATTTTTACGATTTAAACGTAGCACATAGGTCGAAACATCAGCCTTAACTTTTTTCAACTTCTAAATTAAATCCCTACCTCAGTGACCAACAAAACATCGATTAACGAGGGTTTGGGGGTGGGAAAAACATGTCATCTTTGGTTCAAAATAACGTGCAACCCACAAATATTGAGCGATTTGAACAAAAAAATGTGAAAAAAGCTGTTAATATTTCTAAGAGAGTTGTCGAGCCTGATTTTTCAATTTTTTATAAATAAACAAATAAGACGAAAAAATTGCCATTTTATCTATTTGACGTTCACACTGCTTGTCAATAACAGGAAAAGTGTTAAAATCGCATAAGTTTCATAAACTAATATTAACTAAAGATGTTCCAATATTATACATTAAAAAACCCAATTTGTTATAAAAAAATAATTTGTTGAAAAATTTTTTTCTATGATTTTCCATAATCATACGTTTTTTCTAGTTATATTGCAAAACATTTGAATAAAAATTATATAATATTTAAAAAAATTTCTCAAGATAATAATTTTTTATATTATAAACAAATTTTATGAACAAATAAAGTAATCAGGCATTTTTCGAAAGAAAAATTCATTTTTTTCGAAGTACATTTTTTTAAATTCGGAACTTTATGATGCCACAAAATGCATAATCTGTTAATAATCTTATGATCTTTTAAACGAATGTAATAAACAAATGCATTATTCGGGCATTTGTCGGGAGAAAAATTCTGTTTTTTAAATGCCAGTCTTTTCATATGGGAACTTGATGGGAATTTCAGCAAGATTCATAATAAGTTGATAAATTTTATTATTTCTTTAAACAAATTAGATGAACAAAATAATACATTGATCAGGCATTTGTCGACAGAAAATGAATGTTGCCGAATTCATTATCAAGATCCCAACCACAAGTCTGATATCGAAACAAAAAAGAATTTTTCCGTCGACAGATGCCCCAATAATGTATTTGTTTTTTAAATTTGTTTAAAAAAACTCATGAAATTGATAAAAAAATTATGAATTTTGCTGAAATTGTCTGATGAAGTTCCCAACTGAAAAGACTGTCATTGAAAAAATCAAATTTGTCTCTCGGCAAACGCCCGAATAATGCATTTCTTTATTAAATTTGTTTAAAAAATTATAAGATCAATCAACAAATCATGAATTTTGCTAAAATTATTATAAATTTCTAAATTGATAAAATTTACCCAGAAGAAAACGAATATTTCTATCGAAAAATGTTTGATTACTGCCTTTGTACATTAAATTTGTTTATAATATGAACAATTATAATCAGAAGAGAAATTTTTTCATATAATATTGTTTCGATTTCAATCTCTTGCAACATAACTTGAAAAAACGTGTATTTATGGAAAACCGTTCAAAAAAAATATTCAACAAATAATTTGTTGATAACAAATTTTTTTGTATACTGTATAATATTTCAATACATTTGACTAATGCAATTTTATGCAACTTGAGCGACTTCAACCATTTTCCTGTTAATGACGAGCACCGGGAACATCAAATAGAAAAAAGACCATTTTTTCGTCATATTTGTTTATTTATAAAAAAAATTTAAAACCTAATTCAAAAACCAGGCTGGACAGTCTCTTAGAAATCTTCTTAGCTTTTTCTGCAATTTTTTAGTCGAAATCGGTGATTCGTGCGTTATTTGGCTTAAAATGTTGATTTTCGTGTGTTTTTGGAAATTTTGTAAATGCTATAACTCTGGTAAATTTTGGTTTTATAAAAAAAGTCACTAGGATAAATTGATCGTCTGATTAAATACTATGAACATCCGTACAGAAAGTTTTTGAATTTTGAAAAAAAGTCGTCTCAAAAATTTTCAAAATACGCTCACTTTTTGAATTTTCACCCAAAATGGCTGGCTAACGAACTTGAACATACTGAAACATTCGTAAAAACCTGTTTTTCGGATTCAGGGGGTCTCAAAACGGGAACATTTGACAAAACGGGGATTAATTTCCTACTAAAAAATACCAATTTTCTACCAAGTATAGAGTTAGATTTTCCACCAAAAAAATACATTTTTCAACAAAATAGTTAAATTTTCAACCAAAAATGTGATTTATAATCTAAGATGATTCATTTTCTACCAAAAAGATTAATTTTCAACCCAGAGTGAAAAAAATAAATTTTTGATTAAGAAGATTAATTATGAAATAGTATATTATGCACCTAGGGGTGACGAGTACGATATTTTTTATAACAAATAGATGATTTCAGACATTTCTCGAATTACAGGCATGTTTTCAGCCCATATTAGAGTTTAAAAAAAAGAAGCATGATTTACAGTAATTTTAAAGGTAACATACGGTAACTTACCATAAATTTCCCAAAATTCAATTTTAAACATTTTATAAATTTTCAGAAATTTATGAAATTCTTGATAATTTATGGTAATATTACCGGAAATTTATAACTTAAGATCGAATGCTTAAAATCATATCTAGTTGTGTTTGTATATTGGCGGAAATTTATGGAAATTTTCGATAATTTATGGTCATTTTACTGGTAAATATGGTAACCTACCATAAATTATCTAAAATTAAATTTTAAGTATTTTTAGAAATTTACAGAAATTTATGACATTTTGGGTAATTTATAGTAACATTATAGGTGATTTATGTCGAACCGAGATAAATGACCGAGCATTCAATTTTAAACCTTTTTTTAAATTTCCGGATATTTATGACATTTTTGGTAACATTACAGGTAATTAATGGGTAACATTACAGGTAATTAATGGGTAAATTACCCAACATTCAATTTGGAAATGTTTATAAATTTCCAGAAATGTATGGACATTTTCGGTCTTTTATGGTAATGTGACCAGTTATATATGGTAACTTTCCATGAATTACCGCAACATTCTATTATCAGAAACCAAAATTTCCTTAGAGTTTTTACGGCGAGTGGGTTGAGTATCGTAAATTGAAAGCTCATTGATGTATAACTTTCATTAATCACCTCAGACGTCACTTTTCACTCCCTAGAGAGTAAGAAGTACTTTTAACTCCCTCGGGAGTAAAAAGTAGAGATTTTTCCCCGCTTCATAGGCTTCGAAAAGGGCTAAAATCATGCATGTGTCATAAAAAAAAAATTGCCAAATAAATAGACATTTTTTTAACAAATATACAAAACAATTGTAGATACAGCAGATCCAAAACTATTTTTCCTTTCTTCGACCGTTTTAATCTTCAATCAGTATTTCAGTTAAATTCAGCAATATATTCGGTCTTACGGTCAATGATAAAGTCAAAATAAAAGCATCCGAAATAACATGTGAAAACCATATTTATTTCTTTAAAAAAAATCCTGAACGTTTCGACCAACACTGCGGATCTTTATTAAGATTCGATATACAAATTAAATATTCAACTTTTTAAAAAGCTTCTAAATTTAAAAATTAAATTTATATTTTAAAACTTCTTACTATGAAAAATATTACTAAAATTTGGTTTCCAGTTCTAAAGGACTTTAGTTTAAAGATGTTTAAGTTTAAAATGATTCAAAATTCATAGCTACCAAATTGAAAAATTAAATTCCAGTTTGTAAAGTTAAATTTGAATTTCAAATAAAGAAAAATCATTTTTACAGAAGCAATTTGCCAATCATAATAAAGAAAATCCTTTTAGCTGACAAAAAATCGCGCTGCACTTTTCAAATTGAACCAGGCACCTTGGCTCTTAAGTCAACGGTATTACGTAGCGAGTACGGCTTCATTGTTACCGTTTAATTACTTTGACAGAAGAGTAAGAGCGACCGCGAAGAACGTGGGTGCGTTCGAAGGTATGAGGAGATTTTAATATGCAACGCGTTAACGGATGGCGAGAATGAATTTAATACTTTGTTCCCTCTGAAGTGGCGCAGGCCCACCAGCTTTTCTGTCAACGAAATGTAATACTAAGCTCAGGAAACAGCTAGCATTTTTTTCACCATAATTGTACAAAAATGTATTTTATTCTAAACGTTTCTATTCAATTAAAACTTACAATAAGTGGAATAAAATTCATTAATTCAAGTTAAGAAAGTAATGTTAACCAGTGAAAAATTAAGTAAAAAAAATGAAGACAGATTAGAAGCGAATGAGCGCTCCTTTTAATTTGTGTTGTCGTTTCGGCGGTCGGAACCCTACTGATTATGTTCGGTTCGTTCCGGTAACCTCCGTTACTTTCCGGCGACCCCGGCAGACCTGTATGCTTCGCAAATAAAGCCCCCTATTATAAAGATATTTTATTTTAAACAAGAAGTCTTCAATTTATGAATATTTCTATTTGAAAAGCTTAGATCGAAATTAAATCAACGGATTTAACATGAATTATTGATTAGAGATTAAACTTTGACTTTCTGCTAAAATTTGAACAAAATGATAATGAGGCTTTCACTGTAACAGTGAAGTCCCTTTATAATGTGCCGAGTACAGTCAGGACTTATCTATGAATTATCGCTTCTCGCTCTGAGCCCCTCGCTCTAAACTCGTCGCTAAAATTCCAGATTAACTTATTCAATCGGTGCATGGCTTATCATAAATAAATTGCCACCATGCAGTAGCTGAGAGTCTCTTTAATCAAAAAGTAAATTTGTCCTAAGTAGATCATTACAAAATTTGTTTGACGTCCTCACAGATTTTTATATCTATCAATTAAATGTGAGTTTGTGTACAAATATTTTCTCAACATACTGAGTCAATTCCATTATTTAATCAGAGTTAATAAATGACGAGAGAGCTGACCCAATAATTAAGCAGAGTGCAGTAGCTAGTATTTAACAAATTGTGCAAAATAAAATCTGATTTCGAAGCTTGCACTGCTAGCCTCTGAAACCAAACTATTATTCGTTGCACGATCCGGTAATAACGAAAATGGCACGGAAAAACTCATCTGCAATAAATACGGATAAATAATAATCGGGTTCTCCTCGATTTGATTAATTGGTTGGAATGCACTAGAAAATATTGTCATTGCGAAATGGGGTTTTCTAAGTTGTAAATTCAACAGGAAATTATTCGGTTTTATTATCATTAAATAATTTTACATATAGTTATATATAATTTTAGGTTAATTTAGATTTAAGAAAATCTTGTCTCGACTTTGGGATTGGCCTAAGGGTCTTAGGATCATCAGAGGTGGAATAATACAATTTTAGAGCCTAACTTCATTGGCGGTCAATATTAATCTGCTAGATAAGGTTGGGTCTGCGTCTGCAACAGGTTTCTTGGATGAAGAGGAACAAAGCTGACCGCAAATATCTTAATAAAAATTCGATTAAAATGCATGATCAAAATGTTACTATCTCTGAAATTTATATTTATATTCAACCTCTTGTCTTTTTTCAATAAAATCCCGGTTTTGTAAAGAGGACGCAAAACCTTATTTGCTAGAGGTTTAACGACAGATCCTTCTCACAAAGGAGCAAACGGTAATTTATATTCAATTCAGGAAACCCCGGATGTAGGTGGCTGAAGAACCATTCAGATGAAAATCTCCGACCGACTGATTTTTAAATCTTCTTGATTGAAAAACTCTTTTCTAAGTAAAACACGATTTAAAAAGCCAATTGTATTTAATATAAACTGGATTTGAAGACGTAGGTAAACAAAATGAATAAGAAAAAATAATTAAATTGTAAAATAAACGATTTACAAACAAATGAGCGCTAGAACCTAATTTGTGTTGACTCTAAGACGGTCGGCCGCTGACTGATCAAGTTCGTTTTTTCCCGCCATTCTTCATGCGTTCCCGGATTCAAAGTCAGGGCCCACACTTTAATAACCCGGTCTCCTTTGATTAAATTTAACAACTTTGATCTGAAAGTAATTTGATACGAAAATCTAGCAAGTCCAGATGGAAATTTTATTTTTATCAGATACAGATAACAATCCGAAACTGAATAAGTTGCTAGAGAGGCAGACTGAACTCCTAGAATTTCCTGCTTTCGTGTTGATTGTGATTGGCATGCAATTAAACTTTCAATCCTTCTCTCTTAATTCACCTCCTTAGTATCTGAGTATCTTTCCTTTCCTTTCCAAAGAAAGTGCGACGGATAAAGAAAGTGGGTGGGGTGGGGTAACTATTCAAATGCTTTCATTTGTTCGTCGACTTCTCTTCAAAACTTGACTCCCATCCCTTTCAGCCTTTTCCAACACTTCTGAGCTTACGTAACAAGAAACTCGACAGTTTACTCTCAAGTATAAAACAACGACGTTTGTTATAATCTCCAGCATCGTAAAAGCGAGTGCAATAAAATAATTTCTCCTCGACGAAAGACAAATTTCGTGCTTGATAAAACGAGGGAACTTTGCATTTCCTTCTTTGCAAGGGCATCTTATTTTCTTCCTTGGATCAGTTGACTTGCTGCTTTCTAGTTTCTTCACTTTATTTACAAGAGTCCTTCTTTTGAGACATAAAATTATAAATTTAAATGACTTCTTCAGCTTATTTCGTTTCCTAGATTTTGCGCCTCAGAAAGAAGTTATAATTTTTATATAAAGTTTATTTTCACTTACACTACTGCTACTACTTTTTTCTAAAGTTTAATTAAATCTATTGCATTTTTAGCGTTTCATAGCCCCGGGCGGACCAAAACTATGAGGCTTATAGTTTCGGTCGGGCGTTGTCTGTCCGTCGTACTTTTTTCCAAGTAGGGGAAGCGCGGGGAACTTATTATAGGGGATAGGAGGAAGAGGGAATATAGGAGAAGTGAGGGGAAATTAGGGATGATAAATTGAGAGGCAATGTTACCTGAAGAAGTGGGAGAAGGAGAGTGTTAGTTAAGAAAGTGAGGAGAGGAGGAAGTATTTGAGGATAGGTATAGAGGGGGAGGGGGGTGAAGTGTGACTTAGATGTCTACTTTTACTAATTTCGACAAATCCTTTATTAAAAATTATTCAATTTTATAGACTTTCAATACATTCTTTCAGAATTGACTTTAACGTAAGATTTGTTTGAGGAATCATTATTCTAAAGACAAAAATTCACATTCTAGTATTGTAACGAAATTATTCAGAAGACTAAAAGTGATAAGGGTTCAAAAGGAATAAAAACTAGAGCTCGTGCTTCTAAATGGATACGATGAAGCGTAAAAAATGAAGGAAGAGGAGATAAAAGAAAAAAAGGGGAAAACTGGGCGCATCAAGAGCGATGCACTGACGCATTTTAAATTTCGTTTCAGACCCTCGTTGCGAAACGAGGGTGATTCCTATTATTCAAATTCTCTTTAAAAAAAGTACCGGACTCAATGGCAAATTACGTTATCATTATCTCGAGAATTCACTCACCGGAATGTATAGTCGAAGAGAAATATTCAGGAGAAATAGAACGAAAGAGAAAAAAATGTGAGGGCTTGAAAATTTCCCTCCATTTTCTGCCGCGTTGCTGGGTAATAAACAGATAATATTATGCATATTTCGTAATTAATAAACTCGAATTAATGAGCACGATATTCATTATTTATTAAGGAAAAAATGAGAAAAACAAGTTCAGGTGCTTGTAGATACGCCCCAGGAAAAATAAAAACCTTCTCTTGCATTTTATTTTTAACTTATTCCATTTTTCAGATAGGGAAATTGAAATAAATTCAGAAATTGTTTCAAGTCAGTGAATCTGAATAAGATTCTGAACTCGTAACTTTCGAAGGAGGGATTTAGAGTTATTGAAAGTTTTCTTATCTTATTGGGCTGGGAATTTTGGTCCGGAAAACACTTCCTGCTTGTTGGAAGTGATTTAGTTTTTGATGGAGTTTCTGTGAAAGGAGACTTTTTTATTCCGAAATAAAAAGAAATCGATAATCTATAATCTGCATTACATAATCGATAACTTGTATCAGGGTGTCTACCCGGCGGATGATTTTATATTCCCGGTTCTTTCCCGGTTTTCTCGAAGTTAATTGTTATTTTTGTCTGGTTAATTGTAAAGAGTTTGAATGATTTGAATCATTTCAAACGATCTTTAATGAATTAAAGAGAATCTTAAATATTTTAAAAGATTAAAAAAATTTTCTGATTTGGAACAGGGAATTTAGTAAAAGAATTATGGTTCTGAATTTAAATCGGTTTTCTTGAAGTCCCTTCTTCTCAAACAGAATAAACATTATTTTCCGAAATTCCCGTAACATGCCAAAACTTTTATGTGTGAAGTCAAATAATAATTGTTGACAGAAAATTATTACAAAAAAAAATTAAGAACACTTGAAAAACTCTCGGACATGAAAAAATTCCCTGATATTTCCGGGAGTTTCCAAGTATATAAAAATTCCAGGTCCCGGAAGCTGGAATTACAACATTGTCATATTGATGTGGGCACTATGCCATAATTTAGTGCTTATTTAGTGCTCATTTATGCTGCAGAAAAAAAATTTTGTGCAAGGTAATTTCGGCCAGAAACATGTAGTAATGCTAGCTTCAGCTGAAGCCACAACTCCGGTATGAAAAATTCGGAAACTATTAGGGTTATCAAGATCTGCTTTGCGCAGGAATTTAGTGCTGATTAAGTGCTAATATATTCTGCAAAAACTAAATTTTTTGCCCGGTAATTTTGATCAAAAACATGTAGTAATGCTAGCTTCAGGTGACTCTGGTATGCGAAACTCGGAAACTATTAGTGGTATCAGGATCAGCTCTGCGCAGGAATTTAGTGTTAATTAAATGCTCTGGATTTGTGCTATGCAAAAAATCCGGGCACTTTTTTTTACCACAAAACGTGTGGTAATGCTGGCTTCAGGTGACTCGTGTTGTGAAACTCGGAAATTCCTGCGTAAAGCAGATCTTGATATCACTAATAGTTTCCGAGTTTCACAACACCAGTCACCTGAAGCCAGCATTACTACATGTTTTTTGTAAAAAAAAGTGCCCGGATTTTTTGAATAGTACAAATCCAGAGCACTTAATTAGAACTAAATTACTGCGCAAAGCAGATCTTGATACCACTAATAATTTCCTAGTTTCGCATACCAGATTCACCTGAATCCAGCATTACTACACGTTTTTAGTAAAAAAAAAGTGCTCGGATTTTTTGCAAGGCATAAATCCAGAGCACTTAATTAGCACTAAATTCCTGCGCAAAGGAGAATTTGATACCACTAATAGTTTCCGAGTTTCGCATACCGGAGTTGTGGCTTCAGCTGAAGCTAGCATTACTACATGTTTTTGGCCAAAATTACCGGGCACAAAATTTTTTTTTGCAGCATAAATTAGCACTAAATAAGCACTAAATTATGGCATAATGCCTACATCAATATGACAATGTTGTAATTCCAGCTTCCGGGACCTAAACATTCCTTGACAATTTAATTATCGTATTCAATTGGAAAAAATTTAGTCCGAACTGAAAAAAGGTTGATATAAGAGGTTTGTCCAATACCATATTTTACATACCAATACGATCATAAAGTTCTATTTTCAAATAGAAAAAATCCACTGTATGAGTCATACGTACCTGAAACACAAAATAAATGTACACCTTAGTATTCAGTATAAAAATTAGTATTTAATATAAAAATACATTTAATATACGTTTTTTTTTAAATATCCAAGAAAGAAATATAAAATTGATTAAGTAAAATATTAGGATTAAATTGACTATATGCTATAATATTATTTATTCGTCGTTCAGGATTTCTGCTAAAATTATGAAGAAAAATCCCTGAAAATACTACATTTTTTCCAGCTATCTCTACAGTTTTCCACGTATATTTTTAATTTCAAATTTTAATTTTAATAATTATTTATTATTAATTATCACATTTTTTAAAGTAGTTGTGACCCTACACTCCCTCAAAGTATCACTTAATACTTAAATAAGCCCTTTAATTATGCATAAGTGAATAGTTAAATTAGAATTAACTAAATTTATTTTAAAATCGGGAAATTAAAAAGAATAAACATACAAATACGGAAGTTAATTTTAAATAATGTTTTTTTATAATCAAAGTATGCTTTTAAATATACTTGTATTACTAGTATCGAATAATTGAAAAAGATGAAGAGCAATAGAACAAAAATTAATCTATTTTTAAATTTGATTTTAGAGTCTATGAATTTGATAAAGAATTGAATTTCTTTCAAAATCTATCTATACCTCCCCTCACTTTACTCTTAGCTACTCCTCCTTTCTCCAACTTCTTCCTCCTCTACTAACCCTCCGCTCACTTTCCGACAACCCATTTCCCTTCACTTACACCACTCCTCACTTCCCCTAGTCGACTCTTCTCACTTCCGCCACTACCATCCCCTCATTCCCCCTCTACTTATTTCCCCACCCTTCATTTTACATCAATTTATCTCCCCTCATTCATCATCACTTCCCCTATACTAATCACTTCCCCTATACTAATGTCTCACATTTCCTCTACCGCCCCACACTTACTTCCTTTACTCTCCCTCCCCTAATATACCATACTTCCCAACGCCTCACTCCCCTCCTCTCATTTTCTTTCACTTCTTCTACTTCCTTAACTCTCACTTCCCCTCCTTATATTTGTTAATATTTCGACTGCATCCCCTTTTTTCATTTCCCCTAGCAATGAGGAGAGGTCTCATTGCTCTACACATTCACCCCCTCATTTCCCCATTACTTTCCGGGATTTTTCCTGGGGCCACAAAACACTAAAAATGAATTTCGGGCGGTGAGAAAATAAGGTTGTCGGAATGGCCGACATTCTTCTTAGGATGTAGGAACGTAAATGGCAGCCGGAAGTGGCAGACAGAAATGCTGTAATCAAGAAAGAAGTCGTTGGGAAAATACCAATTTTCCTCGGCGAAGAAGTAACGGAGCCACTTAGTCGGGGGTGGCTTTAATGTTTACGCCGTGGAACTTCGGGAAGAGCTCAAGTTTTAAATGCTTCCTTCGTTAATGCTCCGCTACTAACTGTCCGTAATTTCTTTTTCTTCTTCACTTTTCTGTTCGTTTTCTACCCCCCCCCCCCTTACTAACAATCCACTTATGAATGTCGGTATTAATTAGAATGCAGACAAGATATTAGGGGCCGATAAAATATCTGTTTTACTGGGGGAGGGGGGTATGCCATAGTGGGGCGTGGGTTACGTGGGAAATATAAATGATTATAACCAGTTTTAGAAACATTAAAAAAAATTTAAATTATTGTTTTTATTTGACAAGTGAAGCCTCTATATAAAGACTTCAAATTCTTTTCATTATTACCTTTTCACCCTTTTTCCAAGAACTCCGGTTTTTCTTGTGTTTTTTTTCAAGAAACTTCCCGTTTCTCCTCGCTTTCTATTTTTGTTTGCTTAAAGTCGAAATAATTAATAGAACCCAACTAAAAAATCCAACTAATTTTTGTGGAAAGAGAATTCATTTAAGGCCATGTGACGAGTGGTCACGTGACCAGATTCCTATCTTAACGCCACTTTTTTTATTTCCTAACTTATTTCCACACGGAGTGCCACATCGAGCTGAAAATTTGGGATAATAAATAAGAAACACTAAGAAAGGTGAATCTGTTCATAAATTTGAATAATTATGAAAAAAGAACAAAAAAATATTTACAGCAATAAACTTTTTTCATAATTGTGGGTCCAGATGCAATAAGGGCACATAAAATTTTTTCCTGCGAAAACGAAGTCCCCTGGAGGCTTTAGAAAAAATTTTCGAATTTTAATTTTCAAAAGATATATATGGGTGTAAAATTTGATTGCACATCTTTTTTTCTTAAGACAAGAAGTTGTAACTTTTTTAGTTTAAAAATTAAAGCCAAAAAACTTACTTTTTTGAAAAAGTCGATTTTAATCCGTTTTTCAC
>NC_046657.1:16511532-16534120 GCF_010883055.1 Belonocnema kinseyi | reverse complement strand
AATTAAAATTCGAAAATTTTTTCTAAAGCCTCCAGGGGACTTCGTTTTCGCACGAAAAAATTTTATGTGCCCTTATTGCATCCGGACCCACAATTATACAAATTTAGGACCAGAGCCACCATTTTCAATGCTGAGTCTGTTCACGCGACACACTCATCACATGGCTTTGAATTGAAACATCTAGTATTATGTTTTTGTTTGATAATTCGTCTCTCTTGGTTTAAAATTCTAACATTTGATTGAAGAATTAACTATATTACTGAAAATTCGGTTGTTTTTCTGTTAACAATTAAGTTTTTAAACTGAAAATGTAAAAAGATAATCCATTTTTTGCTGCAATTTGATCGGTTTTAGTAGAAAGTTTAAAATTTTTTTTTAATTTGATTTTTTTATTGAAAATTAATTCTTAACTGAAATTTTAACCATTGCATATTTGATGGAAATTGCTAATTTTTAGTCAAAAAAATAACAATTTCGTTAAATTATTAAATTATTAATTTAAATAGTTAAATTAATAAAATACAAAATAATTTAACAAAAAAATACAACTCTTCAGCAAAATAGTTGAATTTTTGTTCTATGAAAATATCACTTTTAACCAAAAACAGAATAGTTAAATTTTAATTGGAAAACAATAATTTTCTATTCATAAAAGCCATTTCTACCTAATTGATTTTTCAAGTAAAAATGATGAATTCTCTACAAAACAGTTGTATTTTCGACCGAAAAATATCAATTTTCAATGAAAAATATCATATTTACCATTGCAGCAAAAAAAAATTTTATTTGAAATAAAACACAATATAATTTAACCAAAAAAGACGAATTTTCAGCAAAACAGTTGAATGATCAGCCAAAACAGATTAGTTTTCAACCAAACAATTGCACTTTTACTCAACAAATTTGTAACAAAATGCATAAAGTTTTAACCAAATAGTTGAATTTTCAAACGAATTTTCAAACGAATTTCCAAAGAAATAGTTGAATTTTTAGTTTAAAAAAGATCACTTTTTAACCAAAAATGTAATAGTTAAATTTTCATTAAAAAAACAATCATTTTGAATTGAGAAAAGAGATTTTTTTTACTTAAAGTTGGCATTTCAGCAAAATGTTAATTTTGAGAAGCAACAAATTTGAAAAGTAATTTTAAACCAATGGGGTCCTCCCACTGCTTTTCACTGAAGAAAGTTCTTAATCGCCCCCTGCGAAGAATTGTCTGGATCCGCCTTTGGTAGAAACCTTTGAAGTTGCGGTCAGGTGTCCTTTGTACTTTTTTCCGGAAGAGGAAGTGAGGGGAAATGGTGACAGGGGAAGTGTAGCAAAATGAGTGGAGATGAAGTAGGGAAAGTAAGTGGAAGTAGGGAAAGTAAGTAGAAGTATGGAAAAAGAGGTCATATGTTAGGAATTGAGGGGAGTAGTAAGCAGAAATGGGAATTCTGGGGAGTGGTAAGGAAGGGAAATAGTCAAGGATTAGATGATTTAAGGAAAAAGGGAGACAAGGGGTAGCATGGGAAAAAGGGAGGAGAAGCAGAAGAAATAATAGGAACGGAAGTAAGGGAATGGGCAGTAGTAAGATAGTGCGAGTGAGTACGATGGGGGTATCATTGAAGATGTAGGGAATGGAGGGAACGGGAGTTAGTGGGGAAAGTAGTTGTGGGTTTAGTAGCGGGAGAAGGAAGTGGGGGGGGGGTATTAGGGTGTGGAAGTGGGAAGCGTGGATTATGGGTGTAGAGGGGAATTATGAGAGTAGAGGGGGAGAAGTGCGAGTAGGAGAGGGAAAGTATGCGAATGGAATATTTGAAATACTCAATTAACGTCTTAGTAGGCTAACAAATACTTTTTTAAAGGCGATCGGCGTTTACCTTTACTAATTGATACCTTAGTTGCGATGTTCTAAAAGATCGTAATTGTAATTGAGCCTATGTATAAATAACCTATTTTTCGCTTTGCCCACTTCGAAATTTTGTTTAATTAATAACATAATTTTTACCTTAAAGCACACATGTAATCGAACTCTGATGGCCATAAATTACAGGAGATAATTAAATTACACAAAATATTAACGCAATTAAAATAGATCAAATTACTTGATAAATATCATTTGCAGGTTATGTGGCAATATTGTCAACATAAAATAATATTCATATGCAAGAAACTTTTCGTCTCAAGTGATAGGTCGATAACTGTAAATTGATCCCTAACTTAAACCGCTCTTAAGAAAAACCCTTTTGGTTCTCTACAGGTATCTATTGGACCTCAAGTTCTAAATGATACTAACTTTTATTTGAGCCGCAACTGTAGTGAACCTCCACTTTTTTTGTGTACGATAGAAAGAGAACCCCACCCCAATTTCGTTCGGTGCCACTGCCTATCAGTATCAATCAGCATTAAACATTTTTTATTACGTTAATCTTAGAGATTGGAAATTTTTCTGGATCCACCCTTACTTCCAGAAAAGTATAAAAGATATGAGAATAAGGTGTGGGTGGGAGGTTCATGCGCCACGTGCCAGGTACAGAAGGATCGGGTAGACGAGGTCGACAAATCGCAGGAAATTACGAGACCAGGAAAGAAGGTTTTCTCTCTAACGTCCCACCGACTTTACCTCGTAATGGAAAATCTAAGCACCTTCGAGACGACGTAACGTCGAGTGGCCGTAGACTGGCACCGACATTTCCTTTTCTGAAAACGAGAAAAAGAAAGTTGGAGGTGTAAACGTGAGCATTGTTCACCACTCGACTGACTCTTCACAACCCTCTGGTTTTTTTTTTGTTCGTCGGGTCGATAACGAGAATGCACAACGCCCAGGTAATCAATTATGCTCTGAAACCCATGATTATGAGCTATGCATGGTCTATTTTTAATCAAGCAGTTAAACCTTCATCAAAATAGTTGAAAAATTAACAAAAATAAATCATTTTTGAACCAAACAGTTTAACTCAATTAAAAAAGGCAAATTTAAAAAAAGTCGAATCCTCAATGAAAAAAGATAGGTTTTCGACTAAGCCCTTACAATTATAAACAAAGAAGATTAAATTTATACAGAAAGGGTTGACTTGTCAATTAGAAAATTATTTAGTCTAAAAAGAAAAAAAATTGAAATTTAAACCCTACAAGATGAATTTTTAACAAAAAAGTTTACTTCCAACCATTCACAACCAAATAGTTGAACAATCAAGCAAAAGATATGCACTTTGACCCTCTGGCCTATATCATTTTTCTTCGTACACGTTGAAGTGCACTCGGGTCACCAGTGACCCAGAATGTTTGATTCTATAAAAAATGGTTAAAGTTTGTTGTTTTTTATATTATATATTGGGAAATGAAATCCTCAGAATCTGGACTAATAGAATATTTACGTTATAACATGATTTATTTACCCTGGAAGAAGTTATTAGGAACGGAAAACAAGAAGACGCATAAAATGACTTTTTGTCGTTTTTGAAAAAGTATATTTATTTTAGAGTATGAATGTGGACTTTGACGCAAATGTCAATTTTTTATTGATATTTTATATATAATATTTTTGATTGATATTTCTCTTAGACTTTGAGTTTTGGAACATGGAATGTGTAAAAAAAACGAGATAAAAGAATTTTCTCATAAGAGTTGTATGTATTTATTGAGTGCAAGTTCTATAAAACTTGAAAAAATAATAGTTAACATGTGAAAATTAGCATCAAACAGGTGCTAAGCGAAATTTTGGCAACGTAAAGGAGAACGAAAAAACATTCAGTAAAATTGAAATCATCATTTAACAGGATGTGTAATTGATTTTTATATAATTTTTGGGCCAATAGAATCATTTCCGTCAAAGTTTCCCTTAGTATATTTTGGGCTTCCACCCTTTAGTACTATCAGGAGAATCTCCAGAATATTCAGAAATCTTCAGAACTTCTGACTATTTCTGACTTTTCTTGACTCTAACTCTCCAGCTGATTTTCCAATACAGCTTGCTTTCGGTATCCGATATCTCCTTCCACTTGAAGTGCGTCCTCTTCTTCTGAAGTAGCTTCATTTTCCTTATGCTCCTTTTCCTCCAATAGATGCAGAACATCATAATGACGCAAGAGTCTTACCGTCTTCACAGCGCCTTCCTACCACAATTTTATATAAATATTTTTTCTTATTAAAACGTCTTTATTTCATCGCACAACACTATTTTAAATTAAAAAATACTTCAAAACTTTTGCACTGAAATTTCAACTCATTTTCTACACCTGGGTTACAGGTGACCCGAAAAAGCAGTTTTGTGTGCGTCACTCGAAAGCCAAGGCCCAAATAAGGAAGTCACTATACCAGTCACATAGACCGTATTTTCCCCTTAATTTTCAGCCTAGTGCTCCCTGCTTCCAAATAATACGAATTTTCAGCAAAATATTTGAATCCTCAACCAAAATAGATTATTTTTTAACGAAACAGTTGCATTTTTTAAAAAATCAACATCGAATATTTGATACAGAAATATAGGTGCGGATTATGAAACTACCTGGATTTAAGGAATATGGAACTCACGCAGATTATAGATTATAGAAATCCAGTTGGATTATGAAATTCAAAACTTCATTCGTATTATGGATTACGGAACTCTACATGGATTACGGCTAAATAAATCAAAATGGAATATACAGGTGGATTATTAAATATATATGTAAATCCAGTTGGATTATTGAAAATCACAATCCACGGTATTATTCAATGTGCCATTCCACTTAGATTATCCAATGAGGAATACAGATGGATTCGGTTATAGAGTACCTGGATGTACGGCATATGGAACTCCAGATGGATTGTCGAATATGAAAATTTAAGAAATTTAAATTAGATTAAAATCCAAATTAAAAATCCCATTTCACGTCCAATATTCAAATTTATGTAAACTCCTGTTAAAAAAAAACAAGAATCCAACGACCAAATTTGGACCAAATTTGTGGTTCAAATTTGGTCGTTGGATACTTGTTTTTTTTTTTATCGAATATGGACATTTATACGGATTAGGGAATAGAGACATCAAAATTGATTGTGGAATATAGAGATCCACATAGATTATGTAGTATAGAAATCCTGATGTAATGTAATGGAGAAATCTATTTGGATTAAGTTATATAGAAATCCAGGTGGATTATGTAATAAAGAAGTCCAGGTGGATTATGTAATACAGAAATCTGTATGGATTATCTAGCATAGAAATCTGCATGGACTATGCAATATAGAAATCCAGATGGATTATGTAATATAGAAATCCAGGTGAATTATGTGATATAGAAATCCACCTGGATTATGTAATGTAGAAATCTTTTTGAATTACGTAATATAGAAATCTGCATAGATTATGTAATATAGATATCTGCATGGATTATGGAATATAGAAATCCAGATGGATTATGTAATATACAAATCTGTATAGATTATGTAATATAGATATCTGCATGAATTATGCAGTATAGAAATCCAGCTGGATTCTGTACAAAAAATCTAGATGAATTATGTAATATAAAAATCTAGACAGAGTATGTAATATAGAAATTCGAGTAGACTGTGTGCTATAGAAATCCACATGGATTATGTAATGTAGAAATCTATTTGAATTATGTAATATAGATACCTGCATGTATTATGAAATATAGAAATCCAGATCGATTATGTAATATAGAAATTTATAAAGATTATGTAATATAGATATCTGCATGGATTATGAAATATAGAAATCCAGATGGATTATGTAATACAGAAATCCAGGTAGATTATGTAATATAGAAATCTGCATGGATTATACAATATAGAACACCAGTTGGATTTTGTAAAATATAAATCTAGATGGATTATGTAATGTAGACATCTAGGTAGAGTATGTAATATAGAAATTCGAGTAGATTGCGTGATATAGAAATCCAGATGGATTATGTATTATAGAAATCTGTATAGATTAAGCAATATAGAAATCCAGTTTAATTATGTAAAATAGAAATCTAGATGAGTTATGTAATAAAGAAATCTAGGTGGATTATGTAATATAGAAATTCGAGTAGATTGCGTGATATAGAAATCCAGATGGATTATGTATTATAGAAATCTGCATGGATTATGCAATATAGTAATCTAGTTGGATTATGTAAAATAGAAATCTAGATGAGTTATGTAATGAAGATATCTAGCTGGATTATGTAATATAGAAATTCGAGTAGATTGCGTGATATAGAAATCTAGATGGAATATTTTAATATAGAAATCCGAGTAGAGTATTTGATATAGAAATCCGCTTGGATAATGCAATATAGAAATTCAGACGGATTATGGAATATATAAATTCAAATGGATTGTGGAATATATAAATCCATGTGGATTATAAAGTAAACATCCAGTAGAATTAGGGAATGTAAATAAACATGGAATATGGAATATAGAAATCCATGTGGACAATGTATGGAGATCCACGTGGACTGTGTAATATAGAAATTTAAATGGATAATAGAATATAGAAGTACACATGTATTGTGAAACAAATAAATACACCGGATTATAGAATATAGAAATAAAAATGGATACTGGAATTTAGAAATTCATTCAAGTGGTGGGTTATGGAACATCGAATATTTGATACAGATATATACTATACATGTAGATTATTCAAAATAGAAATCCAGATAAATTATTGAAAGTCGCAATCCACTGAAAACATAAATGTACCAATCTACCTAGATTGGACAAGGAGGAATCCAGATGGACTATGTAACTCCAAGTGGATTATGGAATCGAAGTTCCACTTGGATTAAAGATAACCTCTGGATTTATGGAATACGGAACTTCACATCCATTACGGAATATATATATCCACATGTATTATGAAACTGGACTGGCTTGTGGAATATAAAAATACAATTTGATGATTCAATTTAAGTAGGTTGGGTGTATAATTTTTATTTTTCATTTCATTCGTTATAACTAATATAAAAAAAAATGGTATTTAAAATTTGAATGAAGTTCTATTCCTTCGTTTGAGGCTTTTTTCTCGTTTCTCATTACATCATCTCACTTTATTCAGTTGTGGTTCAGCAACTCAGCAATATTTGCTGGAAAAGCGCACTTTTTCCTGGAGAGAAAATGGATTTAAATACAGGGATGAAACGAAGAAAAGATGATTTATTATTACTTGGTTCGGAGCAGACCCGCTTGAAAGCCATTGTAAAATATTGCGAGGAAAAGTTCCGGGAAAGTTTAAACAACGGTTTGTTAGGGAACTTTTATTCAGTTACAAGAAACCACTATTTTATTGCGAAGACACGTACCGAGAAAAGGAACTAATTCAATCAACTGAATATGTTTCACAACTCGTTTCTTCATTCACTTTTCATTTTTTTTATTTCTTCATCCAATCGACTATAAATTCAACTTAAATTATATTTAGAAGAATATTCAAAACTTCAGTGCAAAATATGATTAAAATAATGATGGATTACGGAAATTGCATTTATATTTTCATTTTTTCAAGTAAAATTCTATAATGATATTTGGAAGTATGGAAATTCCAATTGGATTATAGAATCGGAGTTCCAGATGGATTATAGTCTATCGGGATTACGAAATATGGAAATTTGCATGAATTATTGAATACACAGTAAACTCCAGGAGTAAATTTTATCTTTCAATTTGATAAAAACGCTGCAGCACGTTTATCTGGCGAAAGATAAAATTCATCCGACGAAAATATTTATTTGACATATGTGATATGCCAAGCGTCCAGGTTCACTGAAAAAATGCTCTCCATCAATCTAAAAATCCTCGCGATATTCATTTTTTAAATCGTCTCACTTTATTTAAATGATTTTAACCAAAAAATCATTCACCTACACTTACAGAATACATAGGCTGCAACTTTGGAAACACTTTGCAAACACTATAAAGGATAAACTAACGAATTATGGAACTAAACTGAATTGCGGAAGTGAATTGGTTGTGTAGTAGAGAAATCTACTTGCATCTCGAAACTACGATGGATTATGGAATTTATAAATTCATTGGGATTATTGATTATGGAATTCCAAATGGATTTCTGATAAAGAAATCGAGACAGATTGTTTAATGTAGACATGCATGTGGATTATTGAATATCGCAATCTACTGGATTATTTAATGTGCCAATCCCGATAGATTAAAAAAATTCGCATGAACCAAAGTAGAATTCAGGTGGATTATGGAACTCTAAGTGGATTATAGAATCAGCATTCCAGAAGGATTATAGCTAAGTGAATTAATTTGATATGAAACTAAAAATGGATTATAGATTACAGAAATCCACTGGGATTATAGAATTTGAAAATCCATGTACGTTATAGAATACAGAAATCCACCTGGATTATGGATATTATAAATTAAAATAGATTATTGTTTATGGAACTCCATGTGCATTACTGCATTACTTATGAAAAAGTCAATATGGATGGTTCGAAATGGGAATAAATGTGGATTATTAATATGAAAATCCATGAAATAATAATTTCGGGACATGATTTTATGCAGTTTTCCTCTCCCCTGGCAAATTGATACATTAATTCTAAGGATACCAAAGCAAAGAAAACATTTTGACAGGCATCTTGTAAAAAAGAGGAGGAGAATAGAATGTACTTGTAGTTACGAACGCTCATATCAACGGAACTTTAAAAAAATTGAATTTTCCTGCTTAAGTCGATTAAAGGGGCAAAAATAATATTCTGTCGCAAGGAATTGTAGAATAAAATTGTGTTAAAGGGTCACCGACTCTTACATATCACCCATTATTGAGACTTGCTTAATACAACTTTGATTGTCGATATTTGAAAATATAAAAAAGAAAAAAACCCTCATTTTTATCTCACGAATTATACAGTGGGTCAGGCACTGACTTTAATTTCTGATTTTTTTTGTAATAAGCCTTTTCAAACACAATTTTTTTTCTTCCAAAATTTACACTGAAAGGGCGTTTAAAGCTTTTCCTGTTGTCTAATAGAGTTACCGAATCCAGGATTACGGGAAAATACAACCGATAGCGAAACATTGTGGCGCCCTCGACACACTCGACGCGTATAGGGATCGACGTTACTGGCGCTTCTCGGGATTTTATCGGTGGATTAGCATTGCTTTACATAGTCTCGAACCGGTTTGCATAGGTTTTGGACCACTGTATACCAATGACCGCGTTACTACATCGAGGGCCTCAAACCAATTTCGTCGGGGGAAGGCGCGGTGGGGACGGCTGGGGAAAAAGAAGAAGAGGAGCATCCTCTGCAGCGCCTGCTGCAGCAAACGAGCGATTTAATAAATTTTATTCCCAACCCTCTCTTTCATAAAAAAATTCTCGAGCAATATTCAGAAATTTTCATTCCAACTTTCTCAGAGGCAGTTTTGTAAAATCCTTTGCAATTGAAAACAAAATTAGGGGTTTCAAATATATAAGACCAGCGTGGAATTCTGTTAAAAGTTCCATGTGGGACCGTTAATAAAATAAGTCATGTTAAAGATTTTTCTATCATCCCCCTGTCTTCTTTGTCTAAGGCATCACACGAAAATACTTTCCGCCCCCCGCCGATGTGGCGTTACAAACATGAAGATCCAAGCCCCCTTTTAAGTAAAAACTTTTTTTTTTATTTAACTTTATAAACGCCTGAAATAAAAGACAAAAATTACAGAAACATAATAAATACTATGATGATAATGGTTTTTGCCAACTAGGTCTAAAATATATTTTTTTAATATTGATTTTTAACTTCATAACTTGTAAAAGAATCCCTCTAGTTCCGCTGGGATCCAAACCCAGGTCATTCAGATGAATCACGTCGGAATTCGACATGTAAGAGTTGTGAAGAAAATATTCATAATTCACAGCTCAAAATGATAGTTTTCAAGACAGGGAAAATAGGATGATTTTTCACGAAAATAGGAGAATAAATTCTTAAATAAAATAGCTGAATTTTCGAACAAAGAAAAATTAACTCCAATAGCAGAAAGTTCAAATGTTAAGAAAAAATAGTCGAATCTTCAAGTGAAAAAGACGAACGTTTGAATAAACAGTCTAATTTTCAACTGAAAAATATGCATTTTCAACCAAAAATTGTTGTCACTTAAGAGATGAATTTTTAATCAGGCAGTTGAATTTTCAACAAAATAATCGTTTTTAACCACACAATTGAGTTTTCGACCTACAACGCTGAATTTCAACCCTGAACTTTTCTATCAAAAAGTGGATGTTCAAGTAGGCAGTTAAATTTTCGATAAAAATCAAATTAATTATCAATCAAAGAGTTGTATTTACAGACAAACAACAGATCTTTTAAGAAAAAGGGACAAATTGAAAACAAAATAGTTAAATCTTCAACCTACAAAGATGACTTTTCAAATAAATGGTTTAAATTTTAAACAACAAAAGAGTAGCATTTTCAACTACATTGATAAACTTTCGAGTCAAGTAGTGGAATTTTCAAGACAAATAAGAGAGGTATTTTTCAGAGGGTAGTTGCATTTTAAAATCGAATAAACAAGATAGTTCAATCGTAAATCAAAAAAGGTCCGTTTTTAACCAAAAAGTTACATTTGTAACCAAAAATATAAAATTTTGGCCAAAAGATAAATTTTCAAACCGACTAATTTTCAAACATAAAATATAGTTCAATCATAAGAGGAAAAAATGCAACCAACTTGTTGAATTTTTAATCCAAAAAGACGAATTTTCAACATTAATTTTGAACCCATAAAAAATATTTAACAAATAGTTCAAATTTCTACCAAAAAGATGGATCCTCATCTATATATATATATAGAATTTTCATGGATTTCAAAAAAATAATTCCACGCAGCAGCTTATTACATGAAAAACTTGATGTCTGAGCAAAAAAAAAAGAAAAGAAATCGAATCTCAGCGAGTTACACATTTGCAGCGATTCTCGGTAACGGAAAGCAAAAACGGATGAAGGACAATAAAATTCTCTCGTAGCAGAAGGAGCATTTTTTTCGCGGACGTGATTTTACTAAAAGCAAAAGGCAACTCTTACGCTCTGAACACAATTCAACTGGAAATATAAAATGTTACGGTTTGGTTTTACGATAGCGTGTATATGTGCTTCATTACTGTATCGTAAAAACGCGAGCACTCGCGAAAGTAATAATATTTAAAAGGATATCTCCCATAATAAAATTCGAAAAGCCCCAACTGAATTTCCAGGAATAAGCAATACGCAGATATAGAGATGTGGAACAAAGTTGTATAAAAATAAAGTAAAAATTTGCATAGCAAAGGCCTTATTCGCTAATACCAAAAGAATTGGCAATGCTCCAAAAACGCGGGTCAAAGCTCACAATAGATTGTTTGGACTGGGTGAGAAAGATATTCCCCTAATTTCCCTAAGAAGAACAATATGAACTTTCTGGGAGTATTTAAAAAGTTTTTCTTAATCATTGAAATACAATTTCTAATGAAATTCTTCTAACGAATTTCGAGACAGATTTAGCATTCATCAGATAATCTCTCAACTTACCCTCGGAAACTTAATAGAACCCAGGTCATCAGATCAAGTCGTACTGCAATATGACTTGAATCCATTTTCTATTAATACTGC
This sequence comes from Belonocnema kinseyi, assembly GCF_010883055.1. NCBI lineage: Eukaryota > Metazoa > Arthropoda > Insecta > Hymenoptera > Cynipidae > Belonocnema > Belonocnema kinseyi. The sequence continues at coordinate 16,522,535 of NC_046657.1, read as the reverse complement.
ACCCGTTAATAAACAATCGGATTGTGAATTATTATTTGATCTAATCAAACTTCCTTTATTAGTAAAGCTTCCGTTTTAAATCTTAAAAATCTACTCTAGAACAATTTCCCTCCACCTTTAAACTTTAAAATAATTATTATTCTAAAATGGTAATCAGTAACTTAATTTAATTAGGTGACTGCTGAATTATGTGCAATTTTTGTTTTAGTTTCTTGTGACCTATTTTTATTAACGAAAGTGCTAAAAAGCATTTTGGAGTCATACGTGGTTTGTAGAACAATTCTAAGCGGAGTCCTAAAGTCCGTGTCGTAATCCGGACTGTGGGTTAATGGTGAGCATAATAACGTTATACTCCAGATATAACCCGTACAGGTTACAAATCTGTTCTAAAAGCTACCCTTTTAATAAAACTTTATAACTCGTTTAATACAGCAACAGTAGTTATGAAACGGGGCAAAAAGCTAAAAAGATTCTATGCACCTTTTTATGGTAAGTTTAGCACGTTATTTAAGGAAAATTTGGACAAATTCGACAAAATAACATCATCCGCTAAAGGAGGTATTAAAACAAATATTCTCACCAGACCTTGTCGCTGGCATTCAATCTTTATGTGTTTGCAAATTTTGGATAATAAATGGTCAACTTTGAAGATGGAAACTCAGCCAACATGAACATTATTTTTAAAAACACATCATTTACTTGTAAAAGAGGTACTAATGTTTAAAATATTTTAGTCGGACTTTTCGATTCTGTTTAGAAAATATCATCGACAGCTTTTGGGTGAGCAACTTTTGATTTGATATACAAAAACTTAGTCTACCTTGTGGAATATAATTTAAAATCTAAAAAAAAACATTGAGCAGAAAAAGAAATATCAATTTGTTATTTTCTTCACCCATCATTTTTAACTTTAGGGACTATCCTTATGCCAATGTTTGTATAAGTAATTGTTCATTTAGAACCCAGTAATCATAAGAATCATCTATTAAAAGATATTTCTTGGCATTATTAAGTTCCCATCATCAGAATTTAAATTTGATCATCTAATAATTACATAAGGATTGTCCCTCAACGCAAACAAGAAGGTTCTGTTAAAATATTTGAAAAATTATTTTTTTTTTGCTAGACTATAATAATTGGGTTTTAAAAACTGTTCCTCATGATGTGGTGTTTTTATATTCCCAATCGACGATAACTTACCCTGAAATGATTTCGATACACAAGTTAAAGTTGCAATTCATAAATTTTTAAGTTCGATTTCTTCACGCGATCATGAATTCACAAGATAATAGTATCAAATTTTCCCATGAAAATCACTTTATCAGAGACCGTAATTATTATTCTGCAATAAATTTAGTTCGAGATGTTGATAGGGTTTGAGATAGCCTGGAGCATCTTTGACAAAGGTGCTGGGTAGAAGGTGGGATTCCCGAAGGGTGCTCGAAGACAGATGGGGTAATTACTGTTACTATGTGTGCTGATAGCACACCCCACCGAATCCTCTAAGCCTCACAGGCTATCCAATCCAGTATTAGAGAACCTTTACTGCTAACCTACTTGATAACCAAATAATTAATAATAAACAGACCTGAACAAGCAGGAAATTAATAATTGATAATCAAAACTTCCAGAATCCTCTTGCAAATTCGAATTGAAAATTGATCATTAAAACTCGAAAATACAATTATAGTTTTTGCGGAAAATTTGCCTTGTTCAATAGCAGAGGAGTTCAAGCGATTGATGTTTAAAACCTCTGGTGTAACTAGAGGAAATAAAACGAAATTGGTCTAACTAGTTTACGCAGTTTGGTAGTGAGTGGCCGCTCCATAAGCCGGTGCTGTTGCGCGTGCCATTATCAATTTTACGAAGCAACGAAGTTTGCCAATCGTTCGCGTAATTACACGTCGATCAAATAACTAACGAACCGAACGCAACAGCCAGGACGAGTTACGTGTAGCAAGTTGATGGTTACAACGGCTGACAAACACGGTCCACCAACTTTCCTATTATATATCAACCATCTGCAAGAATACTCGCTACGCTTAAAACGCAACGACAACAAGTTCGATAAAACATCACTCCACGTCGAATATTAATCTAGTCTGAAACCCACTGTCCGGTCTCTCGGTTCGCCAGGGAATTCGATTTCCGTCTTAGTATCGGAAATTGCCTTCCTAAAGGTTCTACCCATTCGCACCGAAAAAGAATCTTCATTTAGATGGCTGTGGTTTTTATTCATTAGTGGGTTTCATTAGAATTTAAAATCGATAATTGTTTATTCAATTAGAGAAGTATAGTCCTTGATCACAAACTAAAAGTTCCGATCAGATTATTTGTTGAATTAAAACAACCTTTGGCATTCGATGATCATTTTTAAAAGATATTCCTTGTGATTCCTGACGACCTGGGTTAAACATTTTAAATTTCTTATCTAACAATTGTAGAAAAATTGTCTTCAAACAACAGAGAAAAGGTCGGATAATGAAAATGAAAAAATTGATCCCACTTGTCCCAGTAGATGATCGTTTGTCAAAGAGAATAGGTTTGCCTAGAAAGCAACCAAATAATACTACTAAAGGGCAGCAATTGTCGAAGTTTCCCAAGGTCGGCGGACCAGGGAGTACTGTAGAATAGAGAACCAGAGGCACGCTGAAAATTTATGACCGCAATGCCCATAAACCTCATCGTAATCGTATTCATAAGTATGCTTACATAGCTGGGGAGCAGACATGTCCCAGGTGTCTGGAATCCCACGACGAGCATCGCAGCGACCAGTGATACCAAACCCCTTGCAATACTTGGTGTAGGCTAGAAATACACTCGGAACGCACAAAGGCCGAGGGTCTGCGGCACACTTGATTGTCGCATAAATTAACCTCTGCTTAGGCAAAAGCGGCCCGTTGCCGTCGTTTGTTATGTGCGAGCAACTTCGCTCTGAGATTCGCTCATACGTGAACACCTCCAGCCTCCTGGGAGTTGCATTAATGGCTGTGAACTTGTACGGAAGCACACGAGGGCAACCAGCAAAACAAAAAACAACCAACCCCTTACCAGACACCAAGTGCTTCATGGATTAGATTGTTCAAGCAGTCGTGTCTCCCTAATCCTTATAGTTTAAGTGTTATGAAAGGAGTTTCAGTATTAATTATGTTTTTTAAGGAAAGATGTGACCACTGTGTGAATATTTACAAACGAAACTACAAAATTTTCGAAATTTCTTTTACCAATTATTTGCACCATTCCAATGATTCTTAACAGCCGACAAAGTATCATCCACCCACGCACTTTGGAAAATATACGGAAAATTAAATATAAAAATTTATTTTCGTTCATAAACGTTGCAAACTTCAGTTGCATATAGAAAGTTAAAGAAACGCTACATCCCTTTGTCTTAGTAGATGATTTGTAAAATCTGTATAATAACTCTTTGGATACCCCAACATAGACTGGCAAAATTGTGTTTCAATTTTAATATATTTCAACCGCACCTTTTCGATGCGATTCATGGACAAGCTTTCCTTATTTTTAGGCTATTCAACCATCATTTGCCTACTAAGAACAATGTCAAAAATATCAAATCTCCAGATTAATGCTAGCTCTGTTAAAACTTGCCCAATCAATTAGAGTCGGCGGAATTCTAGAAGCGGAAACACCTGAGAGTTGGAGAAAGGGAGTTTCACGGACGGGGTGGACGAATATATAAATTGTAGAGGTTAGTCTACTCGAAATTTCGGGTTGTGTCTCTTCCGGTCGGCTTATACGACCAGGAATCTGATATAGGGCTGGACGGAGTTGGACAATGGGCAGGTTTGTTGGGTTGCAGTCCGACTGGCTATTTGCCAAGTACATTTTCCACGGGACGGTTGGTACAACTGAACTTCTCCCTCCAACACGTACACCCTACACCCGCATACATATATTATATCAGGCAATGATAGAGACCACTTGGCAAGCACTCTCCCTTCCACTAATGGAGACAAGAAATTGTTTTCGCATGTTTCACCCCTCAGTACGAACGGCAGATTTGTAGTCTTACCACGTATCGATTTTAGAACCTTCAAGTATCTTTGAAAATCTTCAATGAGCTTTACAAATTTTCAGTTACAATCTTTAGCATCATCCATCTTCAAGGAACTAGTTGAAAATTGCTGAAATATTTTGTCCTCTGGAATTTTGTAATGTATATATTTCCACCGCCAGAGAATATCAGATTGGCACATTCAGCTGGAGTTGGTTTTAATTTTAATTAACGTATCGTGACAGCAAAAACGGCCGAATACAGTTACGGTCGATGGAAGCCATTAGAACGCGAAATGCTCCCCGCGGAGAACGACCAAAAAGCCACGTGCGTGAAGTGGTTCTAGTCATCGGGAAATTAACATAGAGTAATTACCGAGCTGGGAAATCTATCCACATATCCATGATTATTAAATACGGTATTCTAATTGGAGAAAGGAACAGAATTCAGAGAAATTGAATGTGAAAGCTGAACTCATTCCATTTGAAATTTTGATAATCCATTTTGTCGATGATCAAAAGTTTCTTATAATGATGACATTCCATATTCTGAATCGGCAATTGGTTATTTACAAATTAAGTCAAGAGGGTCCCTGAACATGAGCAAAAAGTCCCGACTAGAGTCATTTAAAATTAAATACCTCTTTTTCTACTCGATGTTGGTTTGACATTCAAAAATTTATGAACTATCATCGACTCTCAGTAGAGGCATTAATTTTTTTATTAATCTGAATGGACTATTTGTTATCGACGGACTATTCTTCCATAGTTAGAGAAACAATTATTTATTTAAAATATGAAAAGGCTTCAAAACTTTCGCAATATTAAAAACAATTTTCTCACGGAATAAAAATGGAAAATTCAAGTGCTTTCACGCGGACAATATTCCTGCTTTTTCCTGTTTCTTTTTTTAAGAACGTCAAACTTTTTTTAACCGACGTTTGTCCTGACGTGTCGCTTCATTTCGTGCCTGCTCTACACTTTTGTTTCGCGCAAAACAATAAAGAGTGCACGTGTGCATAAGTGCCATGTTTCAACGTGAGTTTGTCGAACGAAGCGAAGGAAAATAGCACGAGGTAAGCAGTTAAGGAAAATTCGTCGCGACACTGCCGCATGGAAAAATAAACTGTACTGCGAATTTCCGGAGGATGCTTTACCGAGCGAAAAATTCACTTCTGGTTCGTTCTTTGAAAATTCGTTGGTTATACGCGAAAATTTAAGGGATCATCTTTCTCTTGTTAACTCGACCTCGGTCCGAATAAAATTACCGACGAGGCCAACTTTATTCCCGAGATCCTGAAATATTTATACGGTTTCATTTTCGCGGTTTTTGCTTCAATTATTTTCATCAAAGATACGTCCATATTATGATTTGATGCTTCTGAATGGTTTTAAAAGCTCTGAAATATTATCAAATGTTTATAAATGTTTCTGGATTCAAGTTAAAGTATTTGGGCACTTTGGATAATGTTAATGTGATACTAGAAGGTATAGTGAATGAATGAATAGTAAATAGGGAATTCCGGACGGTTACAGCAACTACAAGCTACCAAAATACCAAAGTAACACTTCGCGGAACGATTGTGCCACATATACACATACACCAATGCTCGCCCACAAACTCGACTACAGGAAATACCATCAGGGCTGCCTCCGGTACTGTAGACATCCTGACAATGTCTACCTTTCAGGAATCTAAGACATCGATCTCTGACCTAACCGAGTACAAATTCTCATCTGCCCTTCGATATATTGATCTGTCGACCAAAGTCGATATACTAAACCAAGCACTTCAAATTTCGATGGTTTGTGGATTGAAATTGAGAGGTAATTAGAAGGTACAGAATCAGCTTGATCAAAAAATTTAGGAAGACATATTTTTATTGAAATAAATTTATAATTATACAGTTAGTGATTAATTTATCGAATTTTTATAGATTATTTAGAAGATTCTGGAACCTTTAAACAGTTATAAAAAACTCTTAGAGATTATAAACTATTTTAAAAAATGATGGAAGATTGCAAATGTTTCTGAAAGATTAAATAACTCGTCAAGAGGCTTCAAAATTTTATGTCAAGTTTTGATGATATATTGTATAATTTTGTAAGTATCCGTTAGGTTATGAAGATGGGTGAATGTATTAGATAGATCTTGAAGATTTAAAAGTTACTGGATTGTTTTGGAAGTTAATAAAAGGTTATAAAACGTTATGAATGTTGTTAAAAGGTTCTAAAAGATTCTTGCTTTTTCCTGCAAAGTTTCGGTAGAAATTGGAAACCAGTTCTATGAAACTTGACTAAATGCTGAAGGCTTCCACCAGGTTGATAATGATGTTGAAGTATTTAACAAGGTTTTTGGTGTTGCTGGAAACATTCCACAAAGTTGTAGACGTTTCTTGAGAGCTATAAATAGTTGTAGATGTTGTTAATATGTTCTGAAAGACTTAAGAAGTTGGAAGTTTATCATGCTCTAAACATTTAAAAAGGGTTTTAAAATGTTTTGAATGTTGCTGAATGATTTCAACAGGGGTTTGACGTTGCTAGAAGGTTATAAAGAGGTTATACAAGTTGCAAAATGGTTCTATAAGATTGCAAAAGTTGCTACGGGTTATACAAGTTTCTGGATGTTGGTTAAAAGTTCTATAAGATTCTGAATGTCGCTTAAAGGTTCTAGTACATTCTAGATGTTACTGAAGCATACTAAACAGTTCTGAATTGTGCCGAGTCATGAGATGTCGAAATTTGCTTAAGAGTTCTACCAGCTGTTGGATATTACTTCGAAGTTCCATTGGGTCCTGGATGTTGCTTAAATGTTCTAGTATGGTTTGCTTCTAGATAAAGCACTCTAAACGATTTTGAAGCATGCTGAAACGTTTAAAAAATTCTGGAAGCTGCTGAACTTTGCCTAAAGATTTCAGAAGCTGCTGAATGGTTATAAAAATTTCCGGATGTTGCTGAATGACTCTAAAGCCTTCTGGAAGCTGTTGAAAGTGTTTAAGGTGTTTTAGATGTTAAAAACCGGTTCTATGATGTTCCAGAAGTTGCTGAAGGGTACTAGAATTTTCTGCGTATTATTCAAGAGTTAGAAAAGTTTCCAGCTGTTGTTGAAGGATTCTAAAAATATTTAAAAGATTGCAGCAACTGCAAACCGGTTCTATGAGATTTTAGAATGCTCAAAGTTTCGAAAAGGTTTTGAGCATCCTGATACAGGGTTTGGATGTTACTGAAAGATTTTAGTAAATTCTACAAGTTCTATGAGATTCAAAACGTTGCTGAAGGTTTCTAAAGGTTTGAATAGTGATTCAATGTTTTAGAAGATTCCTGGCCTTTTCTCTTATCTACGGCTTACAAAAAGTCAGTTTTTGTTTTCATCACTGACAGTCTGCCAAGAATACTAGGTCAAATAGCCCCCAAATAATCTTTTCTGAATTCGACCTTTAGTTCTTTACTTCCCTCTACTTATCTACTAACCTAGATGATGCTCTAGCCCATTCTTTACCTCCTTTTTATTTTCATGCGCGATTATCAGACCACTCAGAGTCTTTTCCAGAGCTGATGGCCATTGAAACGGGAAAGAAATGTAGAATAGTAAGCAGTAGTAAGAGCTGGAGGGTTGACCGGAGCTCGAGGTTATTTACGGCTTGCACAGTGCGCTTTTTGTGCTTTGCCTGCAAGCCGGTACTACGATAAAGCTCGCGTCGCTTATGCCACTCTAGTTTCGAGCTGAATTCCCAGGGACGTCGCAGGCCCAGCTATAACCCGACGAATACATCGACCCTTAGATTAAAACATCCCTCCGCCCAGCCCCTTATATTCGCCCATTGCTCGTAGATTAAAACGTCGCGCTATCGGTCAAAGCATCGAGGGAATGAAAGAGTGGACCATAGAATGAGGAAAAGGACGGAGACGCGTTGTCGATGTTCCGATGGCGTAATTTCGAAAGACACGAGCACTGAAAATTGCGACTGCTCTCTAAACGCGATTCTTTTATGCTCTGGCATGAACAAAAATTGTCATCTCCGCAAATGAGGTACGACTTTTTTTCAAGTGAAAATTGCTTCCTAAAGCTTAAAAAAAGGTTCAGTGAAGTTTTTTTTTGCCATTGAGGGAAATTCCGATGAAAGTATAAATGAGAATTCTGATAGGAATGAAGAAAATGGATGTGACAGTCGATAATTATTACTAGAACTTGCAGTAGGTTTTTACAAGTTCACAACAGATTTTGGACTTATTAAAATATTTATAGTAAGTTCTTTTATTGAGTATGCTAAGCATTGCTATTAAATATTCTAGTAACTAATGTACTTTAAATGAATACCAAAATTCGAACTTATGGAATACCAAATTAGTGTTAAAATCTATTAACAATGAAATTATTTTCATTTATGCTATTTTTCATCGTATATTCTCTTTCGACGTATCGAAATTGTCCCCGAAAACGTGACACGAAATAATCGAATACTTCTAACCAAAAGATTTCTTCTGGGCCGACAGAAGCGAGATTTGTAGAGATATCCGGATATTTCTGATGAGAGTGACAATCCCTTTTGACGCAGTTGATCCCGGTTGGATGCGTGCCGTTCGTTGATAACGGATTTGTCGACAATTGGACACGAAAACCAGCGTTCAGTTCGATGCTCCTGTTTTCACGACTTTTATCCCCAGATTTGACATTTTCCAAATCCGGTTTTTTTTTCTTTTAAAAAAAGGCGTGTTCACCAATTTGTTGTCCTGTTTCCATATGAGCAGATTCTATATTGAATTTCAGGGAACACTTTGCCCGTTTCATTCCCCTTTTCTATTTTTTTTTGTCTATTTTGTCTATTTTGTCTATAAATTTTGTCTATTTTTCCCCTGGAATTAATAAAGACATTATGAGTATCTTAAAGAGGCTATGCTAAAAAAAAGACAAAAGCAAGCATTCGATGATTGGCACGTACAAATATAGAAAAAATAAAATCTAACATGATCGAATCAATAGTATCTTATGAGTTTAAATTAAAACTTTAAAATTGTTAAGAAAATGTTTGAAAATATTATAAATGATTTATGTTAGTGGAATTCGCTGGAAATTATTATGCAAAAATAATTTTAACATTCAATCAGAGAGTTTCGATGAAGGCTTAAGATTTTTTTAAATGTTGGGCTGTGTTAGTTTTTTCACCCGAAGTTAACATTTTAAAAAAATCATCATCAAGATTCCAATTATAGTTAAAAAGAATTAATATCATTTAACAATTTTGATCGTGGTTGCTGTTTTTCGGTGGGGATTGATATTTTTATATAAAAAAATAATATTTCAAACATTTCAATGTAGATTCATATTTTTTTAATAGTAAAATAATGAGATTACAGTAAAGATAGATTAAATTGCAAACGAAAACAGTTAACTTTTGTAGATAAAAGACGAATTTTGTAGAAGACATTTAAAAGATGCATTTTTTCCCCAAAAGACGAATTTTCAAACAGTTTAATTAAACAAAAACGTTAAAGAATTTTCAACAAAATATATGAATTTTCACCAAATATTCTTAATTTTCAACTTATAAAGTATAGATTTTATTCAAAAACATCGTAGTTTAACCAAATAGTTTAATTTTTTATCAAGAAAGATTAATTTTTAACCAAAAATAGTTTTAAAGTTTCAAACAAAAAGATGGATTTTTCCATCAGGAAGATTTATGTTTTACAAAGAAAAGAAATTTCAATAGAACACATCAATTTTCAACAAAGTTGTTGAATTTTAAAGACAAAAAGGAAATTGAATCCTGAACCAAAACAGGTAAAGTTTTTAATCATAAGAAGATTAACATAAGAAGTTTCATTTTCTAAAAATGGAATAATTAAAATTTAATAAGTTATATATTCCATAAAATTTATTAAGTGATATAAAAAATTAAAATTTTACAAGAAAACTTATAAGTATATCTATATTTATAAGTATATTCATCTTTCGCAAAATTTATTCAAATTGATCATTAAGAAGTGTACTAAATGTTACCTAAGTTCATAATGTTAATTTCACTGGCCCTCCCCTTTCCCTTCCATTGTTAACAATGATAGTTTTTGGCGCAACCCCCTCTAGCCCTAAAATTGCTAACGGTAGTTTATGGACGGCCAATTAATCCGAAATATGCACAGAAACTCGCAGTCGTTTCAAACACTTGTAGCAAGCATGCAAGTCTATATAAAAGTGGGATGAGGACGAGTCGTGGACTATAATATTTCCTGGAATCTGAACCTAAGCCTGAAAGTTTAAGAGGATTATTTAATTGTACTGACTGTAATTTTTATTTTCTTATTTTACCTCAAACACAATTTATAGATTATCTGATGAGGATTGTGGAATTCGTAGAATATAATCTGAAGCTTTACGGGCATGGCAGTACGTATTGTCGTAGTCCCACGGGCTGGATAACAAATCTCAGGATTCAATCAGATGGGGGTAATTCCCATTCCAATCATACTAGGAACTTTCTAGATATTTTTATAAATGGACAGTCTACGACTCGTCCTCATGCCTACTTCGGGACGAGATCGTACGAACGTTTTGGCCCTTATTGACCCCCCCCCCCCCCCCCCCCCCCCCCCCCCGTTGTTACGACAAGCAGACGGCACCACTGGCGCAGTGTTACCCCTCTGGCCTCTTCCTTAATCGGAAAAACCTTTATCTATGAAGCAGTTTATACCATAAAGGAATAATAATCTTGTTTTGAAGAGACGCCTTATTTAAGAACCTTCAATGTTATCTTTGATCTTCTTAATCCAAAATATACACAGAAACTTTTTTACGCAAAAAAAAGGTTATCATTGTACAAAATGAGATGTTTTCCCGAGTAGGCAAAAGGCTAGAGGGTTAACAGTGCGCTGATGATATGGTGTAACTGTCATCACCCCGGGACGGGGGATGAGGACTAGTCGTGGACTATGCTTTTAACCTTAATCTGAGTTTGAGCCTTACATTTTAAGAAGATTATTTAATTGGA
>NC_046657.1:16509287-16511432 GCF_010883055.1 Belonocnema kinseyi | reverse complement strand
TATTTTCCCTTCAATAGAATTTCTAGATCATGTGGTGAGCATTGTGGAATTTGTAGAATGAAACATGACGCTTTGCGAGCGTGTCAGTACGTATTGTGGTAGTCCCATGGGATGGCAGAACAGAGGGAAACGGACCAACGAGATTCTCTGAAATTACGTATTTACGAGACGAAAGTCGGAGGGTCCGAAATGTCTTTTAATGCCAAATCCCAACACTGCAGAGCGAAAAAAAGACAATGCGAGAATTGGTTCCACACGATCTATTCGATTCACCCTTTGCTACGCTTAAAAAGATCCTTATCGTACATTTTTACTGAAATTCTTTCCATTTTTTTATAAAAGGAATACCGATATTCTCAAAAAAAAATCTTTACTCACAGTTCATCACTCTGGTTCGTGGAATAATTTCACTAGTGTTTGACATAAACTTACCTGGAACAGAGAAAAATATTAAATTAGTTTTAAGCAAAAAAGTTTTTTTTACATTTTTACATTTCTACATCTTTACATTTTTTTATTATAAATAGAACTACTAGCAAAAAATGTTCAAAACATTATTCTATAAACTTTCAGAAACTTCAAGAGCCTTCAAGAAAATTTGAGAAAGCTCTACAACCTTTTAGACGTATCTAAAACGTTCTAAGAAAATTTTAGGATTTTTAAGAAACCCCATAACCTTTCAAACACCATCAGAACCATGTATGAAATTCTAGATCCTTTTATGAACTAGCAGGATCCAAATACTATTATTTCTGGATACTTTAATTTCTGGACCCTTCTAAGAAATACTAGATTCACAATCATCTAGGTACCCTATAATCGCCTAGTCATTCCCAGAACCTTTTAGAAAATTTAAAGATATTCTAGAATCATTGACAAATCTTCCACACAGACTGGGGGGTTTCAGAAACTTTAAGTAACTTTTAGGAAATTTAATCACCTCTTAAAACCGTCTAGAAGGTTTCACAAAATTTTAAAGCCTCTTAGAAAGTTGTAGATCCTTCCAAGAAATTCTAGAAATCCTTAGAAACACAAAAAATACTCTACTAAGATCTACAGTCTTTTAGAAATCCATAGAACATTGTAAAAAATGTTTAAAAATGTGGGCCCTTCTATGAAATGCCAAAATCTGACACAAAAACCTCTAGGACTTCTACAATCGCTCTGTGAATCTCAAAACTTTCCTCGAAATTGGAGGACTTGCTGTACACGTATAAAACTTTCTGAAAGATTCTTCTAGAACAAACAAAATCTTCCAGAACATTCTAGAACCTCCCAAAAAATTCTCTGAAATTTAAATACTTAAATCTTCTAGAAATATCAGAAGCCATTCAATAATTTCCAGAACCTTTAACACCGCCAAAAAGTATCAGAAACTTTAAAAAATGTCTAGAATACTTAAATTGAATTAAGAAAATTTTATAAGGTTCTGAAACCTTTCAAATATTTTCCTGAAAGTATCGAGCATTCTCGAATCTCTAGAAACGGCCAGAACCTGAATGTTCTAAAGGTTCAAGAAGGATCTCAATGTGGCTGTAAGTTTCCACTAGGTTCTCAATGTACCTGAAGGATTCTAAAATGTTCTGTAAGTTACAAACTATATCTATAAGCTTCTTGAAGTTTCTGAAATTTTAAAGAAATTTATGAATATTTCTGAAAGATTCCAATCGGTTCGGAATGTTGCTGAAGCGTCCTGAAAGGTACTGGATGTTGTTGAAGGATTCTGAAGAGTTCAGGATGTTGTTCAAAAGTTCTAATAAATTTTTGACAGTGCTGAAAGTTTCATGTAGTTTCTGAATGTTGCTGAAGGACTTAAAAATATTTTGTACGTTGCAAGCTATTTCTCTAAGACTCTAGACGTTTCTGGAAAATTCTAAAAAGTTCTAGACATTGCTCAAATGTTCTGAAATATTTTTAATACTGTTGAAAAGTTTTAGTAGGTTCTAGATGATGCTGAAAGTTTCAAGGAGGTGCTTAAAATGTCAAATAAGTTCTGAATGTTGCTAATGGATACTAAAAAATTATACACGTTGCAAACTGTATCTACCAGGTGTATACATATGAAACCGGTATTTTTTCAAGAAAAAAACACATTTATTTCAAGAGAATGATAGCAAATATTTTATTCAAAGTATGCGCCCTCGC
>NC_046657.1:16495281-16509187 GCF_010883055.1 Belonocnema kinseyi | reverse complement strand
AATACGCCAATTAGCACAAATGGTAAGTTCCGACAGTGCCTACAAGTGTGCCTACTGGCCGCTACATGGCAATACCGGTTTCATATGTATACACCTGGTATAAGCTTCTAGAAGTTGCTGAAAGGTTCCAAAAATTTACAAATATTTCTGAAAGATTCTAGTAGGCTATAAATGCTGCTGAAGCGTTCTAAAAGGTTTTGGATGTTGCTGGTGGATTATAAAACGTTCGGTATGTTTTTAAAAAGTTTTAGTAGGTCCTAGATGATGACAAAAGTTCCAAGTAGGTTTAGTATTTTAAGCATTTTAACCCTGCGTCGTCCACGTTATTTTTACTACTCCGACTTCATGTGGCATCAAAGCAGTTTTCAATTGTTGCTCACTCGTAGCCGAAAAGCGCGACTCTTATGCAGCTTAGTTTATTCTGGCCTCACATGAGACAACTTTTTTTTTTGGGAGGGGGTGACGCGTCAACTTGTTGCTTCTCGATAAAATTCGACCTCGAAAAATCGCCTGGGTCACGTATGACCCACATGGACGGCGAAGAATTAAGATTATATGATAAACTTAAGAAATAGAACTTTTGGTCGTGTTTTTACGATTCTGCCTTACTGAGCACTCTAGTGGCCCTCTATGGCTCAGTTTTTAAAATGCCAGGAATTAAATTCGACTTAGGAGTGACGTGGACACATTTTTTCGATGCATAAACATTACTACGTTTATTTCAACAAATCCAATTTCGATTGGAAACCAACGTACAGTTTCGATGCAAAATAACATACGGCGACATGTGTTTGCATAACGAGAATCGATCGTTCGTCCTTTAACCGTAAAATATGCACGTGAATCTACCGATCCACCGGCTTGCTGCCACCACAGTTTAACCCGACCACGTGGCATGGGTTTGAGATTCCGTCCACAGCGGAAAATGGAATTTGGGTCACTGAAAATCATGGGTTTATTGTTGACCGTTCTTTTGAAATACATAACTCGAATTCGACGGAAATTAGCATTACTCGTTTGCCCTTTTTGTCACCAAACTCGATGGCATTTGTGGTCGATTATCGTTCGTTTAAATTGAATTCGTTCCATGAAATGCGCTCAGAATGCTGATCATAAATTCCAAACTTAGAATTTATATTTTGAAATTTAGGTTTTAGACTTTGAATAAATTAATGCTAAATAGAAAAAAAGAACAATTCTTTTAGAAGGCGTCCGACGATTTTGAAAAATCGTTTCAGAACGTTCCAGAATTTTCAGGAATCTTTAGTAACCTTTGGCAACACCTTTTGTACTATTTAAGAAAATTCCAAAAGCTTTTAGTTACTTTTAGAACCAGTCAAAATCTACAAGTAATTTTTATCACCTTCCAGAACTGTTCAATAACATCTAGAAGGTTCTGAAACATAATTTTTTAGACAATTTGCTGAACATTTATGAAGTTTTATAGAAATTGATAAAAAAGGTCTTGGAAGTTCTAGAAGTTTCTGGAATGTTCTAAAAGATTTTGAAAATTTATTAAATTTTCTAGTAGATTCTGGTTGTTTCTGAAAGACTCAAGAAGGTACTGAATATTTCCGAAGAATTCTAAAAGGTTTTGTATATTGCAAAGCGCTTCCAGTAGGTTTTGAAGATAGTTGAAAGATACTAAAAGATTTCTGAAAGTTTCAAATAGGTTCTTTTAATTTCCAGAAATTTCTGAAGAGATGCAAAAGGTTTAAGCTTTTTCTCAAAGGCTTTATATTATCCTAGTTATTGCTGGAAGAAACTTAAACGTTTCTAAAGTTGCTGAAAGTTTTCACAAATTTCTGAAATTTTTTTAAAGATTCCAGTAGGTTCGGAATATTGTTGAAGGGTTCTAAAAGGTTCTAAATTTTGTTGATGTGCAATATGAGATTCAGGATATTATTAGTATTTCTAGTAAGTTCTGGATGATCATTAAAGTTTCAAGTAGGTACTCAAAGTTTCCAGCAGGCTTCAAGTATTGCTAAGGGATTATAAAATGTCGTTTATGTTGTAAACTGGTTCTATAAGATTCTAAAAGGTCCTGAAAGTTTTCGAAAATTTCTGAATATTTCTGAAAGATTCCAGTAGGGTCGGAATGTTGCAGAAGGGTTCTGAAAGGTTCTGAATGTGTTTGAAAGCCTGTAAAAGGTTCTGGATGTTGTTGAGAAGTTCTAGTAAGTGCCGGATGATGCTGAAAGTTTAAAGTAGGTTTTGCCCATTTCTAAAAGGTTCTGCAACACTGTAAATATTGTTGAACAGTTCTAGTAGGTTATAAATGAAGCTGAAAGTCTCAAGCAGGTTCTGAACGTTGTTGATTCTAAAATGTTCTGCATGTTGCAAACTGTTTCGATAAGATTTTAGAAGTAGCTGAAAGTTTTCAAAAATGTCCGAATATTTCTGAAAGATTCCAGGTGGTCCGGAATCATACTGAAGGATTCCGAAAGATTGTCGATGATGTTGAAAGTTTCAAGTGGGTTGTGAATGTTTCTCAAGGATTATAAAATGTTCTGTAAGTTACAAAACGGTTCTATAAGATTCTTGAATTTGCTTAAAATTTCCAGACATTTATGAATATTTCTGAAAGATCCTAATATGTTCAGAATGTTTCTGAAGTGTTCTAAAAGGTTCTGGATCTTGTTCAACGATTCTAAAGAGTTCAGGATGTTGTTCAAAAGTTCTAGTAAATTTCGGATAGTGCTGAAAGTTCCAAGTAGATTCTGAATGTTGTTCAAGGTTTTGAAAATATTTTTTACGCTGCAAGCTATTTCTCTAAGATTCTAGAAGTTGCTGATAGATTCTAAATGATCTGGAGATTATTAAAAGCTTAACATTATTAAAGGATGTATAGGACATTTAAAAGTTCCAAGATGTTAAGGAAAGTTTTCCAGATTGTTGCGAGGTCCCAAAACTTGCTTAAAGGTTCTAAAGTCTCGATTAGTGTCCAGGATATTTCAGGAATCTTTCAAAACCTAAACTGTTCTAATTTGATTTCAATATATACTTTCCTTGCTGAGCTATTATGAGATATGACGACGGAAAGTTTTTCTCATTTGCATGTTCGACATTCTAAGAGTGAGACAAAAAGTCGAGGTACTTCTAATGTCATCGCTCAAGCTTCTGTCGTCTCAGGAAGGGCTGTAAATTTTGATAAACTTTATCCCCGGGGATCTTTCAGTAGCAAGGAAGATCGATAGACACGACAAGAGAACCGTGCGACATGCGTGTGTCTTAAGCAAACGGGTGCGTTGACATTCGTGGTTAATTTACAACCTGCTCGCGAACGCCTCGTAAGATCAAACTCTCAAATAAATCCAACTAATCACCCGACATTAGTCGACCCGGACGAGACTAATGCGACTCGGGAAGGATTTTGGCGACGTAAAGATTTCACCCGTGAAACACTCTGGACGTTGAGCCAATTAGAGCGCTCCCTCCGAAGTGACGAAAATTAAAAAAATTAATAAAATTGAGAATTTAGTATTGATTCTTAGCTAGCTCCACTTAAGGGGACGATACTTTCTACTGTGTCCAATTTGATATTTTTACTTTACGTCACTTCGAAAATTCGAATAAAAGGTGACGTGATAGATTTTATAGGAAATCGGGAGTATATTTTTCGAAAAAAATACAAAGAAAATTTTCTCAAAAAGGCCAATTTTGATTTTTGCCTTCATTTTTGTTTAGTTGCATAGTGATATTTCTGTTGTCTTAAACAAAAAAATTCGATTGAACTAACCTAATTGTTTGCAGGAATCATCCAAACACTCCATCTACCAACAGATTTGATTATATTGAACAAAAATTTAGATGGGTCAACTAAATATTTGTTGTCAAGATTTTATGGTTGAGTCCATAACAAATATTTTTTATTCAACCGAATCCTTGTCTGAGTGCAATAAAGGGAGATACGTGGTTCCAAATTTATGAAAAAAAACTTTACGCAATTTTGGCTTGGACTCCAATCAGTAATCAGCCTTTAAGTTAATCTTTCGGTCAGAAGTCTGTAGTCTTTGAAAGAATGTAAAGTTCCTGCAGAACGTTTTTTGTAGTTTTAAGAAGTTTGTAAAACGCTCTAAGCTGATTTATTTGCAAAACTTTTTTTCCTGACATGATTGCTTTTAATTTCCGGTATTTCCGCAAATGACAAGTGAAAATTCCACTTTACCACGAAAAGCCTGATCGCTACCGCGAAAACAATGCAAACTGCAACGAGTACATTTGTGGTGCGTGACGATAAAATTTACTACGTTATCGCTTCCCTCGATCGCAATGGTCTCGCGTGTCCAGAGCTAACACATTCGTCTGATTGTTACTCGCTCTGTTTTAAGGGAGAAAGAGAGAGAGAGAAAGAAAGGGGATATCCCAGTAGACGTAGAGAATCCCACTAGGTGAGAAAACTCATGACAGAGATGAAGCTACACCATTAGCACTATTTTTTATCATTGCCATCGTTTCCAGCTGAAAATTACACAAAGGCACGTACGAATAGCAAAAAATACTCTGGCCAATGCAATTCCGAATATCCTTCAAAAGTGTGGTTGACAATTATCGCAAAAAAGGGAAAATACATTGACGTGAAAAATTTCACCTTTTCAGAAAAATCCAAAGTTTTGGAAAGTATGGAATTTTTATAGAAGTATACTGAAGTATATCCAATATATTCCTGAATTTTCAAAAGGAAAATAAAAATTTTGAAGTCGCTTATGAATTCTAAATAGTTTAAAAAGTGGCTAATGGGTTAAAAGCTCACAATAAGACCTGAAATGGTCTAGAACTTGATTATCGATACTATAAAATAGTCAGAAGTTCCAAATGTTCTGAAATGTTCACATACTTGTTGATAACTAATAAACATGTCTACAACTATCTACAAATTTTTAAATGTTCTACGAAGTCCTGGAAGATTCTAAAATATTCTACTTTTAATAAGTTCTAAAAGGTTCTGAATTGTGATTCAGCTTCTAGAAGTATCTGCCAGAATGTAAAAATTGATGAAAGGTTCGAGAAGTTGCTGATAAGTTTTATAGGATTCTTCAGCTTTAGAAGGTTCTAAAATATTCTAGGAGCCTGTAAAATTAGGTTCAGTTTCAAAACAGTTCTAAAAATTGCTGCTGAACGGTTCCAGAAGATGATAAAAGTTTTCAAAAATTTCTGAACGATGGCAGAAGTTGCTTCTAGGTTCTAGAAGTTTCTAATAAGTTACTGAAGTTGTTTGGATTTTATACAGGTTTCTGAAAGGTTCAAAATCTTGGTTCTGGATGCTAGAAGTTTCTGATAATATGTAAAAATTCATGGAAGAATTTGGAAGTTTCTAATAAGTTATTGAAGTTGCTGGAAATTTATACAGATTTCTGAAAGTTTCTACAAATTTATGACAGTTTTTAAAAGTATCTGATAGGTTCTAGTAGTTTCTGACAAGTTCTAAAAATTGGTAAAAGATTCTTGAAACTGCTGTGTTTCTAGAAAATGCTGAAAGGTTCTAGAAATGAATGAAAGATTCTAAAAGTTGCCGATGAATTCTAATATTCGCCAAAATGTTCTAAAAGTTCAAAATATTAGTAAAAGATTCTACAAGTTGCTGAACGTTTCTAGAAGTTACTGAATGGTTCTAAAAGCATGTGGAAGATTCTAACAGTTGCTGAAAATTTTCAAAAGATTATGATAGGTTCTAGAAGTTTCCAATAAGTTATTAAAAATACCGGTAGTTTCTACAGGTTTCCGAAAGGGACTAAATATTTATGACAGGTATTGGGAGCTGTTGTAAGGTATTAAAAGTTGCTGATAGCTTCTAGTAGTCGTTGACAAGTTCTCAGAATTGGACAAGGATCCTAGAATTTACTAGTAAGTCCTACAAGTTTTTGAAAGGTTCCAAAAGTTGCTGAACGATTACAGAGGTTGCTGCTAGGTGCTAGAAGTTTTTCATAAGTCATACCAATTTTTTCTTGTTTCTTTAATTTGATAAAAGGTATGAAAAGTGTTTAGCAGTTGCTAGAAGTTTCTAAAAGGTTTCAGAAAATGCTTATAGGTTTTAGAAATTGCTTAAATGTTATAAGAGTTTCTGATCGGTTCCAAAAGTAGCTAATAGGTTCGAGAAGTCTTCAGAAGGTTCCTTAAGTTGGCGATAGACTATCAGTTTCTTTAACGTTCCAAACATACCATTTTTTTCTCCAAATGATTTTTCAACCTTGTTTTTCTTCTCTTCCTTATCCTTTCCTCCTATTTTCTCAATCTAGCCTCCTAATAAACTCATGATCTTCCCATGAAGCTTGCTACCCTTCAGTAAAGTCGATAAAACATCTGGACAAACATGGCCTTCATTTCTTGCTAAGTGAGAATGTCTCGGCGACTGGTTAGTTACTACTTGAACCAAATAGTGAATTCTCGGTAAGAACGGGAGGATCGGTGGTGGAGGTTATCTCGAAGCAATAAACTCGGACGGAACAACATCGGGGTGAGAAACTGTGGCCTAGCCTTAGGTTCAAGTAGGTGGGTGCCCGGGGGGAGGGGGGATTGGTACATGCTTGGGTGGCGTTGTTCAAGAGAGAAGAGGAACAGTTTATGTCCATAAAGACTCTTTTACTATAAATAGACTATATATATGTAGCACCTAGAGACTGTAGACCCAGAACTTGGTGTGAAACTCGACGATTGTTCGCACCACCAAAGTCACGGTCTGTGCCCTCCAGCATCGATGGAAGTAAGGATCCAGTGAGTTGAGTTTATCGGAGACGTTATTACTACGAAGGGCAAAGGACTCGGGTCAGAGGTCGTGCCAAGTTGTTGAAGCGAGCCGAACTCAAACGCGTCAAAGACGGCCGTCTCGACCACTTACTAGTACTTTGGATTAACCGGAAGTTACGCCAAAGATAGGATCTAGAGTCGCCAGAGAGGTCATAATTAAATGCAATTGGATCGGAGAACCGATTAAGTTATTCACATCATTCAAAATACAAGATATCCAATCTTGGCTAAAGTACATACGTTAAATCCAGGTTCTAAAATAACGATACAACAGCATCTCGATAGTAGATTAATAATAAGGGGCTGTGCACCTAATACGTTACTCTTAATTTTCCATTTAAAAACAATTATTTTCAAGATAAAAGTTTAAAAAATTTTCAACCAAATAGATGAATTTTCTACGAAAAAAATTCTTGTAGAATTTTTGACCAACAAAAATGACGAAAGACGATAGAATCATTTTGAAGAAAATTCTACAATTTTTAGCCAAAAGAGATGAATTCTGAACTAAAAATATAATAGTGAAATACCAACCAAAAATAGTAGAATATTCTTATTGGTTTCTAATAATATTCCTAAAAAATAAATCAATTACAGAAAAAACTCATAGAACCTCTAAAAACGTCTACATTCTCCATCTTCCAAAAACTCCTAAAACCTTCTAGAACCATTTAAAAAATTCTAAAAACCCCAGAAATATTGTTTTATTTACAAACTTTGCTCCGGTTATCATCCAATTTATGAAAGTTTTACCATTTGTTTTTTGCCAAGTTCTATCGGCGGATCAACCGGGACCGGGAAATCCACACAAGAAGCGTGGAAATAGCACAACCCCCAGAAGGCACAATACAGCCGCAGAATATAAAACCGGCGAAATAAAATATCGTCGGAGATGCTATCCATTTCATATAAGCCGATCAGGAAATGCGTATAGGAGGAAGAATAGGGAAAAGCCGAAGCTTGAAACCAACGACATTGCCCAGACGGTTAAGAATCTCTGTACCCCCCCCCCCCCCCCCCCCCCCCCCCCACACACAACTGTAGAACCACTCCTAAACTATCTCGACATTTCATTTACGTCTGTCCTCCGTTCTTGTACTTTACTTTTCGATTTTACCCACACATCCACTCTAACTCCTACAAATACCCCGCCCCTAACCCCTTGAATCGGTATATTATTTGTCCGCGATCCGGGAAGCTGTATTATTCTCTCTTGAAAGTGACCCTCCGTTCAAGCTTTAAAATGTCTTTTTGCTTTCATTTGATTACATTCCTTTTTCCTTTTAGAAATTCCACCAGATGATCCATTCTTTAAAAGAAAAACTTCAAGTTGAATTCAGAGCTTGCGGTATATCAGGAGTAAGAGTTTATGCTGGTCAATGCCGATGATATTTAATTCAAATTACTTTGGATTTATAATACTTTACAGTCAGTACTGTATGGGGGGCTGCTCAAGTTGTTGAAAGTGTATGTGCAATTTCTGGCGCTGCACCAGAAATTGCTGAATAAGCTACGATTTGAAAGCAGATAAGTTGTCGTGGCAAAGGACCCCGTAGCTACTTTTCCACAAATCAAGCTCAAAATTATTGAAGAGAAATTACAAAAGAAAATTGTGTTTAGTCTTTTATCATGAAAGTTTAATTATAATTACATTTCTTTGTAGCACAATTGATGTAAAATTCACTTGGTCTGAAAATCGAAATCCTCAAAAATTTACTTTATTTTAAATCTTTACAAGTTTTAAATTATTTTTTAATCTTTGAAAAACTCGAATTTTTACTTAATTTTGTAATCCTGTGAGATTGGGCATTTTTTATTTACAGACTTTAACATTTTTTTCAAAACTTTTGGAAATTCTTTCAAACCTTTTCAATTGTCTATTAGAATTCATTTTTCAAAATGAAAAAACGTATGAAATTTTCCCATAAGTCTTAAGAAAACTTTTTTGTTCTTTTGAAGACTTTCAAAATTCTTTAAAAGCTTCTAAATTTTGTTCCAAAATCTTTAAAAATCCAAAATTTAAAACAAATTTGAAATGTTTTCAAATTTTAAATGGCCAAAACATGAGTAAGATCTCGTCCTGAAGTAGGTATGTGGACGATTCGTGGATTTCCCGTTAAAAAAAAATGTGCGGAAGATCCTAGTTTTATCGAAAGGAAAATTCCCCCATCGCCCTGAATCGCAAAATATCCCATGCATCCCATGGGACTACGACAATACGTACTGACATGTTCGGAAAATGTTATTTTTCAGTCTAAAAATTCAACAACCCTTACTAGTTAATCTAGAAATTCTATTTAAGGTTAAAAAATTTAACAATCATTCCAACTGAATAATTTTTAATACTTTGAGCTCAGATTGAAGCTAAAAGTGTAGTCCACGACTCGTCCTTACCTCCCGTTGTGACGACGGACAGCCCCCCCCCCCACTATTAATGTACTTTTATCCCTCTAACCATTTCCTAAACGAGGAAAACATGTAATTTTCTACAATTTTTTTTGTGAAAGAACTACTCGTACATGAAAAGACTAGTTTTTGAGAGAAAAAAACGAATTTTCAAAATAGTTCACCTTTAGATCAAGTAAAGTATGATTGGATGTTAACTGCGTTACTAATAGTTCTAGAAGTTATATGGGGGTTCTCAATGCTTTCAAGTAGTTATTGAAGGTTTACAGATGTTCTATTGACTTGCATGTAGTTTTTAAAGTTTTATTGCGGTTCTAAAGACTTCAGACTGATCACAAAACCTTTCATGCGGTTCTGGGTACTTTAAAGTAGTTTTGAAAGTTTTATTTGGGGTTTTAGAAAATTCTCATAAATTCCCAAAGTTTTTAAAAAGTTCTAGAAGATTTAAAAGTTTATAAGGGCAATCCACGGCTCGTCCTCATCCCCCACCACCAGCACATTGCTACCCCTCTAGTTTTAGTTCAAGAGAAGATCATTTTTAATTCAGTGCGTCGGTGTAGCGGACTACCTGCCGTCCAAACGGGGCGGGGGTCCACAAGGGCCTAAAAGTTCGTACGATAACCTCCTGAAGTAGTCAGGAGGACGAGTCGTGGACCGCCCGTCTAAAAATATCTAGTATATCGATCCGGAAAGGTTTGTTATTTTCTCATCCGGGTGATCCTCTTCGAGCTTCTTAATCCTCTTTTTTCTACTTTATTTGATTCTTTTTTCTTTTCAGGCATTGTAAGGGATATTCAAGCTCATCGTATCCATAGACAGGCCAGATCCGATTGGGGTTACGCTTCCGAATTGAGAGGAAGTGTTTCTCACCAAATGGTAAATAAGTGAGTAGGATTAGGCCGAACACGTGTGTTCCCGCTGGACAAATCTCGAATGAACAGCTTTTGGTTCCAAGCGCAAAATCCAGGATCAAGACGCAGCAAAATCTGTTAGAATTAAAAATATTTATCGTAGGGGTTGATTCCTCAGAAAAGTGGATTATTATAAACGGATATTTTCCTGCATACTTTACGATTACCTTTTTTTAAATCTATCATCAATTCTTAAACAGGGTTTAAAATAATAATTCTAAACCATACCGGTTTATTTAGAACCAAGTAGTTTAATTCTCAATAAAAATAGACGAATTTTCAACAAAATAGTAAATTCTGAATGCAAAATGTAAACAATAGTTGATATTTTAAACAAAAAATATTTCTATTTCAAATTAAAAAATGTTTAATTCAACTTAACATACAAAATTTCAACAAAATTGGTGAATCCTGAAGCAAAACCGATTAAATTTTAATCAAACTGTTTAATTTTTTCCAAAAAAGATCAAGTATTCAAACCAAAAAGACGAATTTTCAACAAGAGCGTTTGCGACCATATGGTTGAAATTTAAACCAAAAGAAACGAATTTTTAAAAACTGATTCAAATTTTAACCATATAGTTGAACATTGTATCGAAAAACACAAATTTTTAGAAGACAGTTGATCGTTCATCATTTTATTTAAGAATCCTTTATTGGTTCAAAATTTAAATATTTTCCTTAAATTATTATACATTTGCTGACAATCTATTTCTTCTAACTTAAAATTTCATTATTTCATATTTGTTTAAAAATTAATCATCTTCTATTAAAATTCAAATCTTTGTTTGAAAATTTAACTATTATGTTTTAAAATGCCTTTAAAAAATAATATTTTTTGGTAGAACATTATTCTTTAGTTAAAAACATATTTTTATCATTGAACATTCATCTCTTTGGTTCAAAGTTACATCGTTTTGATTGAAAATTAGTTTGTTCAAAAGAAAATACAACTAATCCATTTTTCGTCGAAAATTTATCTTCACTGATTAAAATTCAAACTTTTGGTTAAAAATTCATGTATTTTGTTGAAAACTTGTCTGTCTTAGAGGAAAATTTATATTTTGGCTTGGAAATTCAACTGTATTCTGTTTTTTTTTTTAATTGAAGATCATCATTTTGGTTTAGGCATTTAAGGGCATGTGCTACTTACAGTTTCCCCGGCTTTTTTCCACAAAAATGAAAATTTTTAAAAACTGAATTCGGAGATGCTATAAAATATCATAACGGACGTCCCCGGATTCTTTTTTGAGGGATAACAAAAAAATTTATTGTGCTTAATAAAAATTTTATGCATATGTATTATTTTGAGGTTACGTCGTTTTCCTTTCCGATAATCTGGAAATTATTTATGAAATAAACTTTTTGATTGCCTGCAAAAAGGGTTAGTTCCGGGAGATTAGTTACTATGTTTATTTGCAAGTCCAAAGTCTTCGGCCTAAAATATTGTGTAGTTTGGAAGTAACGCACAGAAGAATTGTAACATACATAACCTCCAAATGTACATACGTTGTTAGCAATATCAAAAATTTTTTTGAAAATAAACACAAATAAAGTGTGTGGGCACGTCCGTTAGCATGTTCGCTATCATTTCCCAAATTTTTAAGACAAAATATTGATTATTCTAGAAAAAAAGCCGTCGGAACCTAAAACTGGTAAAATCGATAGTAATTCCTAAGCGCTATGCAAATTAATCAGATTTTGCTAAATTAAAACTTTTTTGAATTAAATCAAAAAAAGTGTGTGGGGACGTCCGTTAGCATGGTCGCTATCATGTCCCAAATTTTTAAGACAAAATATTGATTATTAAAGAAAAAAAGCCGTCGGAACCTGAAACTGGTAAAATCAACAATTTTCTAAGTATCACATGCCCTTAAGCAAAAAAAAATTAGAGGGGGAATTTCTTAAAAACAAGGAAAAAATTTTTAAATTGTTTAAAATTCGTCTTTTTAGATTTAAAAGTTAACTACATATTTTTTGTATAAATTTAATATAATTTTGAAAATTCGTTATTTTTTGGTTGAAAATTTTTGTGTTTCACTGAAAATCTAACTGTTCTATTTTTTGTTAAAAATGTATCTTTTTTAGTTTGAAAAGTCAATTACTTGCATGGAAGTTGAACGGCTTAGTTCAAAATTCTGTTTTCTGGTATAAAATTCTCGATTTTAGTTAATTTGAGTTAAATTTAATTTAATTCTAGTTAGTTTCAGTTTTAATTTTAGTTAAAACTATTTTCTTAAAAATACATTTTTTTGTTAAAAATTAATTTTTTAACTGAAAATTTAACTATTTTATTATTGGAGAAAATTTGTTTTTCTTAGTTTAAAGTTAATTCATTTTGTTGCAATTTTGTATTTTTTTATTGACAATTATTAAGATTCTTGTTTTAAAAATCAACTATTTTAATACAAGTTCATGTATTTTGTTCAAATTTGGTATTTTTCAGTAGAAAATCAAACTTTTTGGTTTAAAATTCAACTACTCAGTTAAATGTTGAAATAAATTCTCAAAAATTCTTTTTTGGCTCAAAATGAATAATTTTAGTTACAAATTCATCTCTTTGTTTGAAAATTTTACTATGTTGTTGACAATATTTGTTTTGATAAACCTTTGAAATAAAAATTATCATTCCATTTTTTGATAAAATTTATATTTTTAGTTGAAAATGAAATTGTTTGATGGAAAATACGTATTTTTCGGTAGAAAATTCAACTATTTGATTAAAAATTAATCTAATTTGTTTAAAATTTTATGTTTTAAAACAATTTGGTTAAAAAATACCCTTTTTGATTGGAAAGTAAATTATTTTGTTGAAAAATTGTATTTTTTGGTGATTTTAACTGTTTTCAATTCAAAATAAAAATCTTTTTTGCTTCCAATATCAACTATTAGATACATTTTCGTTCAGAATTCGGCTCTTTCGGTTACAAGTTATAATGCTTAGTCTAAAAAGCATCAATTTTGTTAAAAAGGTATTTTTTGGATGAAGATTCTTCTTTATTCATAATGTGTCCCCTAAGGGTTTACATGACTTCCATTCCTTACAATCTTTCCGTTTAAATCTATATATTTTTTACAATCTTATCCTTTCTATATATATACAATTATTAACAACTATTTACATAAAGTCTTATATCTAGTTCCTTATTTCTATTTCCTGCGATAGCGCAATTTAGGACTTGTTAGCAAGCGAGTGAGCGAGCGAACGAAAGCGAAAGTGCAAGCGAGAGAGAGAGAGAGAGAGAGACAGCATGAGAACGCAAACGCATCTTATCCTACTTAACTTTTACTTTACCATTACTTACAATTTTCACGCTTCTAATCTAAGCGACTTCCGTTTCCTTTTTCTTTCACTTTTTTATACCCCCATTTACCTTTTTCACGTGCATTCTTTCATTCTCCCTCATTCGCTCCTCTAGCACCCTCCAACTCCTTCATCCATTCTTCTCCCAAACCATATTCCCCTAGAATCTTAACCACATTTTCTTGCCAGCTTCCTTTATCTTCCATTCCTCTCCTACATCCTTCCCATACATGCTCCCATGTTTCCTCCTCCCATTCACATATTCTACACATTCTGTTCTCTTCTTTTTCCCAGTACATCGCCGCCCTTACCTCGTTTCCCAGTCTAAATCTTGCTATTCTGGTCCATCTTCTCTCTCCCCATCCCTTTTCTAAATACTTTGGCATCCCTTCCTTTTTTATCACCTTATACCATTTATTGTATTTTGATTCCTCAATCGCCCCCCCATCTTTCTGTTAATTGTCTTTCCCTCTCCCTTTTTTCCAATTCTTCATAGTTTACTCCAGTCCCGTCTTCTATTTCTCTATCATTAAAGAACTCC
>NC_046657.1:16493861-16495181 GCF_010883055.1 Belonocnema kinseyi | reverse complement strand
TACCCGCTCTAATACTTAACTTATCTCTTTGCGCTTCTTCTCTCACCATATATCCTGGCGTCCTCCAGTCTGCCCCTAGTGTCCACCTTATATACCTTTCTTATAAACTCTTAATATCTTTCCTTTCTTTCCATCCCCATATCTCTGCTCCATAACCTAAAATCGGCCATACCAGCGTATCAAATAACCACATTCTCCTTCTCCAATTTTTTTCTAACCTTCGTTTTCCTACTCCCCATATCTGTTTCATTACCCCTGCTGCTTTTTTATCCTTTCTCTTACATGAGCTGTATGATCTCCATTCGTCTGCAAGATGTATCCCAAATATTTATACTCTTTGACTTCTTCTAACTTTATTCCTTTCCATCACCCTGACCATTCTTTCTTCCTTCCTCCTCCTTTTTTAAACCTCATTATCTTTGTCTTTTCTACATTTACATTCAGCTTTTTCCCATATAAGTATTTCTCTAATCCTGTAATTAATCCCGCCATCCCTTCTTCATCCTCTGCCATCAACACTATGTCGTCTGCGAATGCCAGTATATATATCTTTTCCTTCCCTATCCTAACTCCTCCCCAACCCTTTCTCCTCATTTCTTCTTCCAAGTCTGATATTAATAAATTAAATAAAAGTGGGCTCAGAGGACACCCTTATCTCACACCTCTCATCGACCAGAAACTATCTCCTACTTGCTCTCCTACCTTTATCCTGCTTCTTGTCTCCCTAAAAATTTCTGATACTCCCTTTATTAATCCCTCTCTTATCCACTTCTTTACCATAACTTTGTCTATTTCGCCCCGGTCTAATGAGTCAAACGCCGCCTTTAAGTCCACGAACATTGCTATCATTGTCCCTTTTTCCCTTTTAATTCTCTTATTTACTAGATAGTTCAGAACATATATGTTGTCCATTACCCCCATTCCTTTTCTAAACCCTGTCTGATTCGGTGACTCGATCTTTTTTTCTTCAACTTCTATCTTCAATCTCTCCGACAAAATAGTTACATATACTTTATACAGTGTTGGCATCAACGTCACCCCCCTATAATCTTTAACCTCCTCTCCCTTGCCTTTCTTTACTATTGGTATAACTACTCCTTTTTTCCATAACTCTGTCCACCCCTCTCCTCTCCATACTCTATTGCACATTATCCATGCCCATTCCGCTAGTTCCTCCCCTCCATATTTGCATACTTCATTTGGAATCTCATCTATACAAGGTGCCTTTCCATCCTTCATTATTCCTAAAACTTTAACTATTTCTTCCCTTGAAATTTCCTCTTCCTCGTCTCTTTCTCTACCATATTTTCCTCCCTTTAA
>NC_046657.1:16486468-16493761 GCF_010883055.1 Belonocnema kinseyi | reverse complement strand
CCTCTTTCTTTTGATAACACAATTCAGTATACTCTTTCTTTTTTTTCCTATATTCTTCCCCATTACTTTTTTCTTTTCTCCACTTTCTTAATTCCTTTCTGATCTCCTTTTTTTCTCTTTGCAGTCCTCATCCCACTCACTTCTATTCCCCCCTTTACTAACTTCATTATTGTTTGTGCACTCTAATCCTACTTTTATTTCTCCTATCAATTTTTTCCATCTCCTCGTCCACATTTCCCTCTCACATTTTGATATTTCTTATTTTCTTTCTAAACTGTTCTTTTCTTTCCCTTGACCGATCCCCTTTTCCTACATTTTTTACATTTTCTCCCCTTTTACTCATATTGCTATTCCTTTTTTGTCCCTCTAATGTCACTATTAAGGGAAAGTGATCCGAATCAATATATTCTCCTACTTCTAGTTTCTTAACCTTCTCTCTTACCTCATCATCCACTATCACATAATCAATTACCGTTCCCCTTTCACTTCCTGAGCGTGTATATTCTCCTTTTTCATCCCCTTCTATATTCCCGTTTAAGATATACCATCCCAACTCCTCCAAGCTCTTCAACACCTTTTTTCCCTCCCCATTTAGTACCTTATCTTTCGATTTTCTTCCTTTCTCTTGTCCCCATTCCCTTCCTCCTCTGTCTCCTGTTCTCGCATTGAAATCAGAACCTATTATCATCCTAATCTCTTCTTTATTTTCTTCAATCATTTCTTTGATCTCCTCTGCTTTTTCCTGCATATCACCGTTCACATAAATCCCCACTACCTTCCACTTCTCTCCTCCCATAATAGCCTCTTCTACTATTACTCCTTCTTTTTGTTCATTCCTGTCTTTCTTATCTTTCCCTGTTATACATTCATTCCTTACTCCCATCACCATTCCTCCCATTGCCCTGCCCTTTTTATTCTTCCTCTTTGCATTTTGCACTTGCCATTTGTAACCACTAGGTAACCTTCCCCTTACTCTTTCCCATCCCTTTTCGTCTAACCACGTCTCCATCATTATGACTACATCCCATTGCGTCAAATTTCTCATAAACTCCTTATCCTTTCTCTCTAATCCTGCTATATTCCAGTAACAAATCTTCCATTCTTCCCTACTTTCGTTTCTCATCTTTTTTTCCTTCTTACTATTTCTTATTTTCCTATCTCCCGTTCCTTCCTCTTCTAGTTTCCCTGCACCTCATTTCGTACTATCTCTTCCCTTTCTTCATCCCAATCCCACCATACTCCATCTATCTGAATTCTCCCATAATTAACCCATGTTCTCTTTCCCTTTTTTCTTTTCTCTTCCGCTATTTTCCTTAATTTATACTGCATCTTCCTTTCTACCCATGTCAAATCATCCTCTATTCTCTCCGGACTACCATTCAATAACCTCTTCTTTGTCATCACCTCCCTCTTATGTTCCCATTCCTTTAGTTTCACCAGTACCATTATCTCCCCTCTTCTCACTTCCCTTCCTATATTTCGCATTTCCTCTATCTCTACCTTAGCATCAATCCTTTTTAGTACTTCGTCCACCCCTTCCTTCAGCTCCTTCCCCTCTAATCTTATACCCTTTATCATTATGTTTAATTTTCTTTCTTCCCTCTCTTTCCGTTCGAGCTTTCAAGTTTCGTCATTCTACCTCTTATCTCCTCTACCTTTGTATTATTAACTTCTTCCTGCTTCTCTAGTTTTTGCTCCAATGACTCCATCCTCTTTCCAACTTTTCCCTGATTTCTTTCCATTTTTTTATTTCTTTCTTAACTTCAGCCATTTCCCGCCTAATTTCCTTCTTTAATTCCTCTCCCCTTCTCTCCTGCTTTTCTTCATAAATCCCCATCACCTCTATCATCACTTCTCTAATTTCCTTTAGCCTTTCTTCTTTCATTGACATTTCACTTACATCTCCGCGACCGTCAGCACCCTCCCTGTTATCGCTTTTCCCTACCAAACTCTGCTTTTCCGGCAGCGTTCTAAACATTTTCTGGTATTTTATCTTTGGATAAAAATTAGACTATTTTGTTGAAAAATTATTCTTTTTCGGGAGAAAATGGATTATTTGAACTATTTTAGTTAAAGATTCATCACTAAGGTTTAAACTTGATCTACCATTTAGTTGAAATTAGATTTTTTAATCAAAAATTTAACTATTTCATGTTTGGGAGAAAATTGATTTTTTATGGTTAAAAATTCAGCTGAATGATTAGAAAAATGTTGCAAAAATTAAGAATGTTTAAGGAATTCAGGATATTCAGAGAATTCAAGCAATTCCGTATATTCAATAATTTCAGGGAATGTAGTGAATTTAAGGATTCTCGAAAATTCGGAAATTTCAGAAAATTTAAGAAATTCGCAGAATTTAAGGAATTTAGAACATTTTAGAAATTCTGAGAAATTACAGAATTTTGAGAATTGAAGAAATTCAGAAATTACAGAATTTTGAGAATTGAGGAAATTCAGAAACTTTCACGCATTCACAGAATGCAAGGATTTTTAAATATTCAAGGAATACCGAAAATTCCGAATTGAACCAATTCACATATTTTTAGTAATTCCGAAAATTCAAGGTTTCCATTTATTCGCCGAATTTTGTGAATTTTAGAGCTTTTAATGAATTCGAGGAACTTCGGGAATTCAGAGAATTAACTTAATTAAAAAAAAGGAAATAAAATTTTTTATTTAAAGTTTTGAAATCTGTAAATTTTTAGATTGCAAGACTTTACATTTGATATTGTACCATTTTTAGGCAATTCAAAATTTTTTATTTGAAACGCTCTAAATTTAAAAATGATCGATATTTTAATGTTTTATGAATAATTTTCAGTTTCAAATTCTACAAATATTGGAATTACTGAAATTGGTAAGCCTAAGAATGAATTTAATTTCAAATGCTCATTTACGTACTTAAGGACATTTCAGGTTAAAATTAATCATTTAACTAATCATTGGTTTTAATTTGGTTTTCAACTATAAAATATCATTATTTTTAAACGATACAATTTTGAAAAATTTAATAATGAAACCAAACCATTTTCGAGGTTTCGATATATGCTTTCAATTTAAGATTGTTTAATTTTAAATGATTCTAGTTCTAAATAATAAAATGTTAAAAGCCTTAAGCTGAAAGTTATTTAACAAGATAATTTTGGTTAATTTACAGCTTTGAAAGATTTAAAAAAACAGGGAAAGTCATAAAACTTGTATAATATTTAAAATCATTCTGACTTTTTATATAATAAAATAATAAGGTTAACGACTTCCACTCATCCTTGAAATTATTATTATTACTGAAACTAATAATAGAAGTCTAGTATTAGAATTTTAGGATTTTTCTTTATCCCAAATATTTCAGTACATAACAAAATATTTCTTATTACACTTATGTATTTCTAAACTTTAAATCCTTTGAATAATAAAAAGAACAAATTTTAAAAAAATAGAGTAAACAGAAAAAGCATCTCTGCGAACGAACTTTATGCTGCGAATACTAACTTGTCGATTATTATAATTAATAATATTAAAATTAAAAACAATTTGTTTAAGAAAACAATGCCCCCCCCCCTCACGCTTCTAGCGTTACAAGATTTATGGGCGGCCCTTTAATAATTAATCCAGGTTTCAAATGGATGACGAAGAATTTTCTAAAACTCAAAAAACTGATAGACAACGTGAGTAATAAGATAGTCCTTAAGAATGTGGTGTAGAGGAGGTAATAGTTGACAAGTTGACAGATGCAGGGTGGCCGGTTTAATCAAAGAAAACAATTCTTGGTCATTTCCCGATTTTTTTAGCTACGCAAACATTTTTCGCGGTCAATGAAATAAAAAAATTGGAACTCTAAACTCTCTAAAACTAAAAATTTTTCTATTTGAAGCAATAAAAACTGAGCTAGAAACTATAAACTGAACACTTCTTAAATTAGAAATTAAATTATTTGCATTTCAAATAGTTTCAAAATCCTTAAAAATCCTCCCAATTTTATTTCAAAATCATAAAAAATCTACATGTTATTTTAGATTTAAAAAAATTCTAAATTATCTTTGAAATTTTTACAGGATTTCTAAGCATTTTCTGGAATTATTTGAATTTTTCCTAATTTTTTTTAATTCTTCAAAATTAACAATATTTCTTTAAAATATTTCGGATTCATTTTTGACAATTCTGGAAATGTATTTTTTTAGAAAAGGAAAAAATGAAAAATCTACATTTTTGTTTAAAATTAGGCCATCCTAGGCTGTTTGCACAAAAATTTCGGTATGAATAGTCGTATTTTGTCGATATACGTACACTTTGTTTAAATTATTTGAACTAATTTCAAATTTTACCATAACTTGGAATATTTTCAGAACTTCCATATTTATTTATACAACAAAATTCAACAATTTTACTTAAAAATGAAAAGCGTTCAAATATAAGAATTATTAAAATTGTAACGTTAATAGTTATTATTGTTCAGTTTTATATATATTTTTTGTAGCTAATGATTTTAAAGCAACTGATCTTGTTCTCAATTAAAAGATTTCAAATTATCTAGAATAAAACAATATCGGAAACTTAATAAATTTAAATACAATAATTAATTAATAATACAAAATAAATTAATAAATAAAATACTAAGACTTTCCAACTGAAACGGTTTATTTTTGAACGTTAATATCTGGAAATTCTTCAGTTTCATTATTATTATTATTATTATTATTATTATTTACTTGTCATGACTACCGTACAGTTAAATTTTTAAGATCATTATCATTTATATTCTCAGTTGATCAAACAACATTTTTTTTATCAAAAATTTGGTGATTTCAAACGCTTCTTATTTTTAATTTTTTAAGTCTTTAAAACAGGATTTCTTAAGCTAAAGATTTTAGAATTAAACATGGTAAACTGACTGATATATCATATTTGAAACATACAATTATTTTTTTTTTTAATTGTAAAAATCAAAAAAGAACAAATTTTCTCTACAAATTGCTAAAATTCCCGGTCAAAAAATAAATTTACTGTCATTTCCCGGTTTTTCCCCGTCTCATAAAATTCTCGGTTATTTCCCTGGTTAGCAGGTTGCCCTGTCCAGAGGCCCTGCATATGAACGACTAATGAAACAAGTGTATCAAGTTAAAGTAAGTGGCAGTGTGCCCAGAGGCAGACCGGTATGCTAGAACAGAAAAGTGTGGCGCAATATACTCGTAGTTTGTAAAAAAAAATTAGGGGAGTGAATGACTGCTAACAAAAAAGATCTTGGATACCAGTGGGCCCGAATGGGGAGCCTCACATGGTAACTTTGTGAAGCTCTTCACTCGGGGTAATAGCTAGAGAGATTGATCAGCCACATGGGTCGGGGCTGTTTTGCGGAACGAACTTTTCATTTAAATAAAGTGAGTCATGCTTATCCAGAAAGGAAAATGGTTTAATGGTATAATAATATTATAATAATGGAACTAAAGCTTTATGCAGATACTGTTGCTGGAAAATTCTGTTCCTTCTTAGGAAAATTTAGAAACGGTTTCTGCATAAATCAGTAACGCGCCTCTGTGAATTAATACAGACATTTCTAACAGTGCAGAGTTTAAAATGATTAAAAATAGAGGAAATGCCATTACCCCCAAAAACATACTAGACGAACTTGGCATATTGAAAAAGTGGAATTTTTGGTTCTTTATTTAAAGATTCTAGGAAAGTCGAATACTTGAGTATTAATAAAGCGAGACTCGAGTTCCATGCTAAATCAGTATCGTCTGGCGGAGGTCAAAAATGATTTAGGACTGTAGACAGGTTTCGCCAGTTGCGATGGGAAGAATTAACTGCCACAAGCCGTCTTCCTCTTAATATAAATCCGCTAATTAAGCCTCCTTATCAATTAATCTCCTCAGTCAAGACCGATCTGAATTTAGTGAAAATAATTTCATGTGAAACTTGACAGATGTTTTTTTTTATAAAATTAATTAAAATTAATTAATCTTAATTTCCAGACCTCAAATATTTTTTATTTGGTGCCATTTTTCAAAAAATTACGCCACATTACCAAAGAAGGGGATTAACACAGAATGTGATATCAAATTTGGAATATATAAATGCGGATAATAACTTTTTGAAAAGCTTACAAAAATACAAATTAATTTGTTAAACGCGAAATGAATTTTACTATATTGTTGAAGATTAAAATACTTTGTTAAACATTCTTTTTTTTAGTTGAAAATGAATCATTCTAACTGAAAATTCAACTATAATATTTTTGGCTAGAAAATTATATTTTTAAGTTTAAGATTCAACCATTAAGTTTCACACTAAGAATTTATCTCTTTTGGTTGAGAGTTCAACTAGTTGATTGAGAATTGAACATCGTTCAAAACCTATTCTTTTGGTTAAAGATTCACATATTTTGTTGAATATTAATCTTTTTTCAGTTGAGAATTCATTTTTTAGCGGAAAATTAAACAATTTGGTTGAAAGTTGAATTACTTTATTCAAAATTTATTTTACAAGGCGGCAGATTTAACTATTTTGTTGCAATTGTTTCAGTTGAAAATTAATTTTCCTTACTAAAATTAGACGAATCTATTTTCGGCTAAAAATTGAACTACTTTGTTAAAATTCCATTTTTTTGGTTGAAGATTTAAATATTTTCTTGAAAATTTATATTTTAATTTTTTTAGCCGAAAATTAAACAACTTGGTTGAAAGTTGCACTACTTTGTTAAAAATTAATTTTATCGTATAAGAATGAACTATTTTGCAGAAAAATTTTTTTCTTTTAGTTGAAAATTAATTTTTTAACTGAAAATTTAACTAATTCATATTTGGTTGAAAATTGATCGTTTTTAGTTGATATTCAACTATTTGATTTTACATTAAATCATCCTATTTGTTAAAAGTTCAATTACTTGGTTAATAGTTGAACTACTTTGTGACGTATTCAACTTATTGGTTGAAAATTAAACTGCTTTGTTATAAATTCATATTTTTTAATTAGAAATTACTTTGTTAAAAATTCATTTCATTGGTGGATAATCGAAATTTTTTTCAATTCATCCTTTTTAGTTGAAATTTAATTCTTTTTTACAGAAAAAACTAATCTTTTTTTACAACCAACTAATACATTTTTAATTCAGAATTCATATTTTTTTATTGGAAATTCAACTACTTTGTTGAAAGTGAAAATACTTTGGTAAACTTTTAAAGTACTGGTTAAAAATTGAACTACTTTGTTGGATATTCGTTTACTTAGTTGAAAATTAATTTTAAAACTGAAAAATTAACTTTCCCATTTTTAATCAAAACTATAAAAAAAATATAC
>NC_046657.1:16469156-16486368 GCF_010883055.1 Belonocnema kinseyi | reverse complement strand
TTCATTGAACATCCATCTTTTTCGATTAGGATTCAACTTTTTGGTAAAAAATTAACTTTTTAGTTAAATATTCATATTTTTAAATTTTAAACAAAACTGTTTTCTAGAGAATTCGCCTTGTTGGCTTGAAAATTAAACAAATTGGTTTGAAAAACTTTTGTCTTTCATACAAGAAAAATATTGAATGGTTGAAAACTCAAATCTTTTGTTGTTTGAAAATTACTATGTTTTTATAGAAATTTCATACTTTGTAGCTAAAATTTAGTTTTCTATATAAAAATTAATCTGTTTTGATTGAGAAATCAACTATTTTGATAAAATGTTGTGTTTTTTTTATGGAATTCAACAGTTTTTGCTTCAAAATTAAAATCCTTTTTGGTTAAAATATCAACTATTATATTTGTTATTGGTAATAAATATTATTTTATTTAGCTTGGTTGGAATTGGAACTTATTTATTGAAATTTAATTTTTTTTATTGAAGATTCATAGATATAGTTGAAACTTTAAGTATTTTGTTGAAAATATATATTGTTTTTTAATTAAACTATTTTATAGAAATATTAATTATTTTATTAAAAATATAACTGTTCTGTTGAACAACAGTTTTTCTTAATAGAAAACGTACCCTTTTGAATGGAAAGTTCAACAGTTTTTGGTTGATGTTTAATATGTCTTATTTAAAAATTCGGCTATTTGGTTGAAAATTCAACTCATTGGTTAAAAACTCAACAATTTTGTCGAAAATTCATCTCTTTTTCTTAAAAGTTCAACTATTTGGTTGTTGCAAGCTGCAACCAATGCAAAATGTAACTGTTTAGTTGATAATGATTTGTTTTGTTCTAAATTCCAACTATTTGGTTAAAATTTTTTTTTTGTTTCTAGAAAAATTCTTGGTTTTAAATTCATCTGTCTTCTGAAAAATTCGTCCTTTCTACTTAAAAATTCAACTATTTGGTTGTAAATACAACTTTTTGATTGATAATATAATTTGGTCGATTGTTCGTTTTATGTGAAAATTTAACTGTTTGATAAAAATTCGTTTTGTTTTTAATTGGATATTCATCTTTTTTTGACGAAAAGCTCTCAGTTGAAAATTCATCTTTTTTGGTTAAAAATTCAACTGTCTACTAACAAATTTGTCTTTTATTAAATAGAAAATTCGTCCACTTCGATTTACAATTCAACTGTTTTCCATTGAAGCTAATTATTTCTTTTGTGAAAATTCGACTGGTTGGATGAAAATTTAACTGTATTTTGTTGTTGAAAATTTAAATTTGTTGGTACAAAAGCTCCTGGTTGCATTTTTTTTTGAAATCCAACTGCCTTCTACTAAATTCGTCTTTTTACTTGAAGATTCGACAGCGAAATGAAAGGATTGAAACATCTTAAATGGAAGAAATGAAATGAAATAAAATATTGTAATAAAATTGAAGAAATAAAATGAAAGACATGGTGCCCAAATATTAATTTTATTTCAAAAAATTGATTCCCCTATTTTAAATAAATATCACCACAATTCCTATTTTTTGGGAACGTTTCGGGTTGTCAAGGAATATAATGAAAGAAATTAAATTTGAAAAATGAATGAAATCAATGAAATTAAATTTTTTAAAATAAATAAAAGAAATTAAATGAAAGAAATTAAATGAGAGAAATGGCATCCAAATATTAATTTTATTTAAAAGAATTTATTCCCATTATTTTCAAGAAAAATCATCTAATCCTCTTTTCTTGGGGCCATTTTGGGCTATGAAGAAATACAATCAGAGAAATTAAATTTAAAAAAAATGAATAAATAAAATAAATTCCATGAAAGAAATGAAATTACATTAGTAAAATGAAAGAAACCAAATTCAGGAGATGAAGTAGAAGAAATGAAATGAAGGAAACGAAATAAAATAAAGTAAATGAAAGGAATGAAAATAAATTGAAAAAATCAAATCAAATCAATGAAATGATGTACCTGAAGGTCTGACGGTTCAAATGAAGGAAATATTTTTTCCCTATTCTATTTTATTTACAAATAATGTTCCATCTAGAATTTCCAATAATGCAATATAAGTTTTCTTTGTAATCAGTAATTTTTAACATAAATAAATCAGTATTTTAGCACTGTTTCTAGTTTAAGTCATCAGTACACAATTTCGTTCATTTAAACGTTCTGAACTTCAAGTATATAATGAAAAAAAGAAGTAAAATTAAAGAAATTAAATTCAGTGAATTAAATAAAATAAATGAGATGAAAAAAATTAAGTAAAAGAAATAAAATGAAAGCAATACATTGAATGAAATGAAAGAAATAAAATAAAAATAATAAAATGAAAGAAATGAAATACGACAAATTCCCGATATAAGAAGCCCCGGTTTACGATATTCACAAAATGTATGTTCCCGGCAGTTTAGCTGAGCTGAGTCAAGCGTGACAAACAGCATGAGGACCGCACTCTCAGCGCACTTGTTGCATCAGGTTGCGTCATGCGTCAAAATCCAACAGAAATGTTTCACACGTCCCTGCCTGTTTAATTTTGTACTTCTCTGATTTAGGATGAACACCACTACAAGCCATGCCCGAAACCGTTCTTATATCGGGAGTTGAGTGTAAATGAAATCAATAAAATGAAAGAAATATAAGAAATTAAATTAAATCGAAGACAAAATTTCGATGGAAAGCATTTTGATAATGGCGCAACGTAGTTTTCAAACGGCCCTAATTTGAATAATTCTTCATTGCAATGGGAAAACCTTGTCTTTCATGAAAGAAACTACTTCCGAGCATCTCGTATTTCTTTTTTGGAAGATTTATTCGCCTTGGAAGTTGAAAAAGTTAATTCCTCCGAAAAAGTTTATGCTTGTTCGGCTGCAGGGTTGGGAATGTTTTTACACTTGTTTCTTGAGCATTCATTCGAGTCACGTTTGCCCCAATGGTCGATCCTGGAATATAACTGCAGCCTTAACAAACTCTTGACGTAAGCAGGGTTTCCAACTAACAATAGTCGTTAAGAAAGTTACTCCTGTTTCAGATAAGATGCATGTCAGCGTGATATGCTCCTTGCCCTTGTATTTAACTTCCACGAAATTGAAAACGATGCATTTCCCGTTACCAACTTACACGAAAGTGGAAACCAGACTTACTTACAGCTCAAGGCGAAACTTCGCTGGTCTGCTGATTTACTTGATCCCTTTTTCAGGGTGGCGATTCGACGGAATTTTTCAAATTCTTGTTCACTTCCCGCTTTTTACGGTTAAGTTTTTCAATTCTTTCGGTAAAAAAAAAGTGAAACATTCATATTTTCCACAAAACAAAAACATGTATTTTAAGGGGTCATTCTAGTAATTACTCCCGAAAAAACGCTATTTTTGTGAATTTTTTATGATATTATTGATAAAGATATCATTATACGATTTGTTAGGCTTAATAAATGCACTCATAAAATACATTAAAAAAAAAAATTTCTATTCATTTTATACACTTTTTATACACAAAAACGTCTGTTAAACACAATGCCTCGAAAAGTAGGTAGGTCCCGACTTGTTGAATAAATCTCGGAACTGAGTAATTCTATAAAATTCATTATAACATTTTGATTGTTAGAATTTTTTTTACAAAAAAACGTTGAAAAAACGACGCTTTTTCTGTGTGGTTTTTGGCTGTCATTATGTTATTTTTGCACGTGTATTAAAAAATTAATAGGAGACATAGCCATTGCCATACTTAACATAATTTTTTTTATTTTTCTGTTTGAGATGGTCCAGTTTCGAAATTTTTTCAATAAGCCGGACCTACCTACTTTTCGAGGCATATCGTTCGACTGACGTTTTTTTGTATAAAAGGCGTAAAAAATTAATTAAAATTTTTTAATTTATTACAAGATTGTATTTATTAAGCTTTACGCATCCTACATCAATATTTTTTTCAATAATCTCTTACAAAATTGACAAAAATATAATTTTTCGAGGGTAGTTACTAGAATAACACCTTAATTCATTCCGTTAATTCTAAACATCCTTTAACACAATAGAGTAAAAATTGAAAAATAATATAATTGTTACACTTTCAGTTGAAAAAATTAATTTTCAATCAAAAAATGAGGTTTCAACAAAATAGTTTAATTTTCAATCAAAGTGATGAATTTTTAAATAAGAATGGTAATTTTCAAATAAAAAGAATAAATTACTACCAGAAAATATAAGTTAAACACATGAATTTTTGACGAAATAGTTAAATTTTTAATTAAAGACGACACATTGTCAACCAAATAATTGAATTTTGAACTAAAAATATAAGAATTTTTAACCAAAAATGGAATAGGAACATTTTTAGTTAAAAAAATTAATTTAAAAACCAAACATAAGAGTTTTGAACGAAAACAATGAATCTTTAACTACAATAGTTAAATATTTCCTAACAAAAAAATTAATTTTTTCATTCAAAATAAATTGTCAACCAAAATGTAAATAATTAAATATCAACTTAAAAAATTAATTTTTAACCAAACAGACGAATTTACAACTACAACTATGGAATTTTCAATTAAAACAAGTTAAATTTTCTGCTAAAAAGTTACTTTCGAAAACAAAAAACTTTGAGACAAACAGTTACTTTTCAAACCAAATGATGAATTTAAGAATAAAATTTAAATATTAAATTCGAATAGTTGAATTTTTAATCAGAAAAATAAATTTTTAAATGGAATAAATCTTCAGTCAGAATAATTTAATTTTCGACCAGAAAGATTAATTTTCAACCAAGAAGATTAAGTTCTACCAAAAAATATGAATTTTCAACCACAAAAGATAATTTTTCGACCAAAAATTGAATAATATTACATTTTTCTTTTACAAATGAATGTTCAACCAAAGAGATGAACTTTTAACAAAAATTATGGAATTTTGAATTAGAATAATAGTAAAATTCTTAGTTAAAAAAAAAATAATTTTGAATCGAAAAACATCTCGACGAATATAAAACCAAGTTTTCAATCAAACAACGCATTTTTCAACCAAATACAGTGAAACTCTTTAATAGCCCTTCCGATAATTGACGCAGCGCCGCTGATAGGTATGACGGGAGCTTCGCGGGGGCCGCGGAGTCTCGGTTGTCACTCAGGCAAGCACTCAAGCGTGAACAAACAAAAGCGGAGCGGGCTCTAATGAGTTAGTTCCCACCCACCGTCAGCCCCAAAATCGGCGCTATAGAAAAGTTTCACTGTAATTGAATTTTTAACAAAAGAGTCCAACTTTCAACTAAGTAATTTTATTTCCAATCTAAAAGTTGAATTTTTAACAAAAGTCATACATATTTAACTAGAATAATTAAATTTTTAACAGAAAGGAAAAAAAATGTCTTTTAAACTCTTAAAAAGTTTTAAAATTTTATTTCGAAATCTTCAAAAACCGACGTTTTAAATTTTTGAATATTTTGAAAAATGTTTTTAAAATCTTTTAGGGTTATAAGGCTGCCGAAAATTTTAAAAACAACATATTTGATAACACAATTTGAGTAAATTTAATAGAATATAAATAGAAAAATATACAAAAGGTTTCAAAGGGGAGGGGCACAAAAAAAATTGGGAGAGATTTTTCTTTAAACCGGTCGTACAACAATATTTAGAACAGAAATTTTAAATCACGGTTGTTTGTTTCATTTTCTTAGTGGTTTATAAAAACTTACCTCAAATGGAGAAAAAAGTTTTCATTAGTTTTCATTAGGCAATTCGACACTTTTTTAGTGAGAAAAGAAGTTCTTTTTAAGTTAAGTTTAATTTTTTTAGGCAACAGAGGATATTTTTACAATATGTGTTAAGAGGTTCTAGAATCTTATAGAATTTTGAGGAACCAAAAAACTCAAAGGACTCAAAGGACCCCTCCCCAACTCAAAAGAATTTCTAAAACCTGTTAAGCAAGTTTGGAACCCTCCAAAAACTTATAGAGTCTTGCAAGACATATACAGTCTTTTTTAATTTCCAGAAACTATGAGAACTTCCTAGAAATGTATAGAACCCCCAAAAACGCAAAGGAACTTCTAGAGCCTCCTAGCAATTTTTGAACCCTTTAAAAACTTGTAGAACCTTAAAAGAAAATAATTTATGTTTCATTTTCAGAAACAATGAGAACTTATTAGAAATGCACTGAACCCACAAAACCATAAAGGAACTTCTAGAATCTCTCAAGAAATTTTCTACAATTTCAGAAAATGTTTAGAAAATTGGAAAAATTTCCAGAAGTACCCCTTGTTTACAACTGAAGATTTCTCAAATTTTTATAATGTTCTAGATCTTTCAGAAATCTTCTAGAAGTTTTAAGATCTTCTCATAAAGATGTGAGACCTTTAAAAAAACTTCTAGGAACATTTGGCATGTTCTAAGTATCTAAAAATAATGCTGTAATCTTTTTAGTATTATACAGAATCTTCTAGTTTTGAACATGTTTTCATTAACCTCAAGAAGAATGTAGAAGATTGTACAAACGTTCCTGATATTTCTAAAAGATGTTCAAAGTTTAAAATTTTTTAGGAGCATCTAAAAGGCTCGGGAAATTTAGAGAAAGAATCTGAAAATTTTTTAAATGTAGGTTTTATAATATTCTAGACAATGCCCGAGAAAATTTTAGAAACATCTAGAATCTTCTAATATATTTTACAAGCTAATAGAAACTTCAGATACTTTTTACAAACTTCTATATTTATTTAGACTTTTTGAAAAATTTTCTAAACCTTCTACATAATTACCGAAGGTTTTAGAATCTTTCGAAATTTTATACAAATTCCTAAATATTTTTTTAATCTTCTAGAACATTTTAGTAAGTTGTAAAAAACTTCTGAAGCCTGTTATAAACACTAACATTTTCAGGAAACTTCGAAACACTTCCCGAAAATCTGGAAACAGTCTATATCTATACCACTTTCACTCTAAGAAAAGTTTCTTTTATAGAAAATTCTCATTTTTTCATTTAATTAAACATTTGCAGGGTCCTGGGCATAAGTACATTATATTAAAATATAAATAAATAGTGAAATAAGATGATATAAAAATAGAGTACAAATAAAAGAATTTATTATTCTTATCATATTCCGATTTTTAAAATAGAGTAATAAGTGGTGATTTTTTCACAAAAAATTACAGTTGCATTAGTAAAAGTGGCATACGTTGAAAAAAAAGTAAAAAAATTAAATTAGGCTTGACATGAATCAATTTAATAGACAATTTTAAAATAGAAAAAATTATAATGCAAAGAAAACTTGACGAAAAGTGCAAGCAGGAAGATTCGAACCCAGACTTTCCGCTTACAAATCCAGAGCGCTACCGTGGTCGACGTAACATGTGTCGTTTTGTAATCCATTTTTCTTGAGAAAAGTACTTGGCCCCTCAATCAAAATTAAATTCAACAGAACCTAAATTGTTATTTTAAATTCACGTTCTCTTCCGATCGAAAAACTATTTCAATGGTGGTACGTAAATGAACTAGATGGAAA
Organism: Belonocnema kinseyi; assembly: GCF_010883055.1. NCBI lineage: Eukaryota > Metazoa > Arthropoda > Insecta > Hymenoptera > Cynipidae > Belonocnema > Belonocnema kinseyi. Next base: position 16,478,895 of record NC_046657.1, on the reverse strand, counting down.
TCCAGAGCATGGTAGATACAATTGCGTAATATCGATTTCAATAATATGAATATATTTCAAAAGAATTAAAAAAAGTATTCCAAGATATTTTTAAAATTTCAATAAGTTTAAATATTCCAAGGAATTTTGTATAGATTTCAACATGTAATTTGAAGGGATTCAAAATAATTTTGAATATTTTAGTATATATTGAAGAGTTAAATTTATTTTTTAAAATTTTCAATGAATGTTTAAAAGGTTTAAAAAGTTTCAAGAGATTTCAGAAAAATTCGAAAGATTTGATATACTTTAGGGTATAGTAAAAGATTTCAAGGGATTTTTGAGGATTCAAAAGAATTTTCAATAGATTAAATAATTTAAAGAAATTTGAAAGGACTTTGTAGAATTTAGTGTATTTGAAAAAATTTCAAGAAATTTTCAAAAGTATTAAAAAGTTTGAAGCGATTTCAAAAAAGTTTAAAAGATCTTAAATATTTTAGAGTATTTTAAAAGATTTCAAGTAATTCTCCATATATTTAATTAATTTAATGGTACTCCAACGAGTTTCAAAGATTTTAGTATATTTTTAAAAAATAAAAACAGTTTTTAAAATGTTTTAAAAAGTTTCAAGGGATTTCAAAGTTTTCAAAGTATTTTAAAGGATTTAAAATATTTTATGCTGTTTTAAGCGATTCCAAGGAATTTTCAATAGATTTCAATCATTTATAGGAATTTCAAAGCATTTAAAAAACTTTAGTGTCTTTTTAAGAATTCCTAGCAACTTTTCAGTCTTTTTCGCTAAAAAATCTTATTGGTCATAAATGTAACTGATTGGATAAAAATTTATGTATAGTGTAGATAATTCGTCTTTTTTAATAGGAATCTTCTTAGTTTGAAAATAGTTACCTTTTTTCGTTTAAATTTAATTATTTTATTGTAAATTCATTTGTTTTTTAGAAAGCTCGGTTTTGAGCTTGAAAATTCCACTATTTGATTCAAAATTTAGGATATTTTTTTTTCTTTCTTGACTGAAAATTGGTGGAAAAGTCTTCTTTCTCGGTTCAATTTTTTGTTATGAGTTTACCTTTTTTGACTGAAAATACGCAACAACTTGTTGGAAAGTTGAACTACATTGTAAATTCATCAGAAAAATTAAGATTAGACCAACCCCCTTTAAATAAATTCACGAAAAATTTATTTCGCCTACCCTACCAAAAGAGGTCCCGTGGTTTCAAATTTCAGAAAAAAAACTTACAATAAGGTCTGATAATTAGGGCATTAAAATTAATAAGGAAATCAAGAGGCCTTAAGGGCATGTACCACTTATCCGATTCCTGCTTTACCGACATTTTGTTTAGATCATACCAATAAAACACAAAATGAGATATAGAAACTGAAAATTTTCGCAAATAAAAAAGGAACTAAGGAACGTTTTAGTATTATTACATTTTTACAACTACAAATAAAAAACAATTCCCCGAACTTTTAAGCCTAATATCTCATTTCGTGTGGAATTGGTATTATAAAAAAATGTCGGTAAAGTAGGAAACGGATAAGTGTTTTATGCCCATAAGTACTCTATACAATATGTAAATAGAGTTCCTAAATACCCAAGATTTTATGTTGAGCAAATACTCTCGAGAATATATTCAGCATTTAAGCTCGAACAAAGCATTCATAGAATATTTAAGAGAATTTAAACCATTTATTGTGGAAACAAATGTATATCATAATTACTACATATAATTTTACAAAAAAATTTTAGACTTAAATAATCTTTTTTTTTTTAATTACACAGTTGCATATCAGGTGATTCCAGAAAGTGAGGGAACGTCAGATAAAAACCGACATGAGTTTTGGAATTTTTGAGAGAAAAAAGTTGAAGTTAATTTTATCATTATAGTCAAAAATCGCAACTATTTGTTTGATCTCTTTTGGTTGAGGGTTCAAACTATTTTGTTGAAAATTCATCTTTTTTGCTTAAATTAAACTATTTTTGGTATAAAATTAAAATCCTTTTTGGTAGAAATATCAAGTTTTTCGTAAAAAATGTATGTTCTTTCCTTGAAAATTCAAATACTTAAATTGAAGTAGAACTATTTTGTTGATAATTAATTAATTTATTTGATGATTCATCGTTTTAGATAAAAAAAACCTTTATTCAAATTTAATTATTTGGTTAGAAATTAATTGTTTTAACTAAAAATTGAACTCATACATGTTTAATTCCTGTATTTTATGGAAAATTCGAATTTGTGGGAGAATATTTCAGCTTCTTGGCGACTAATTCCTCTTTTTGGCAGCAAACTGCATTAAAAATTCGAATATTTGGTTAAAAAATCATGTGATTTGTTAAAAATTCGTCTATTTTCTAGAAAATTCATCTTATTGGTCTTTAGAATTAATTTCTTTAACTGAAAATGTAACTTTTACATTTTTTGTAGAAAACCGATATTTTTTTATAGAAATTTAATATTCTTGGTTGAAAATTATACTATTTCGTCGAAAATTTACATTAATTCTCTTGAAAAGCATGCTTTTTACTTTAAATTTATTTAATTCATTTTTAGTTCAAAATTGATCTGTTTTAGGTGAAAAATTCATTTATTTGTCGAAAATCCGTATTTTCTTGGTAGAAGAGTACTCTCATTTTTTGGTTGAAAATTAATTTCAATAACTTAAAATTTAAGTATTTTATTTTTGGTACAAAATTTATCTTTCGACTTGAAAATTCATGTATTTGGTTAAAAATTAAATTTCTTTTAGTTAAAGATTTATCATTTTAGTTGAAAATTCACTTTAACTATTCCTTTTTTTTGTGGAAAATTCACCTTTCTGGATAGAAACGTTATCTTTTACGTTAAAGAAGGTACAGTTTTGTAGAAAATTTAACTATTCGATTTTTTGTTAAGAATTCATTTCTTTGAGGAAAACAAATTTTTCGGTTGCTAATTTCTTTTTTTTTTTAGAAGATTCATGTTGAACATTTATTTGTCTAACATTTTAACTATTCTAATTTTGGTTGAAAATTGAGCTTTTTGTAGTTGAAATTGCATATACTTTGTTTAAATTATGTCTTTTTTGGTGGAAAATTAATCTTTTGGTTTGAAAATTCAAGTAACTATTTGGTCAAAAATCCATATTTTTGCTTAAAGATTCATAATTTTAGTGCACAGTTTAATGTGAATAATATGTTTTCTATTACTTTGACTTCTTTTAACATTTAAATTAAGTGCCCTCTCCAATTTGAAGCCATACATTTCCCCGCGGAATTTAAATAATGTAATTATTATTAATAAAGATAGGAAATACGATTTTAAAAATTCTAATTCAAAATGCTTGTAAATGCTCATTAAATTCTCGAAGCACATAAGGGTCGAGAATATTTTCGAGCATATTCACATGCTCGTGAGAATTTCTCCGAGCTATCGGAACTAGCTTCATTTTTTATGAAATGTAATAAACACGTAGAAGTATTAAAAGGAATAAAAATATTTTGAAATTTCTTTTTTTTCAAGTTATAGGAGCCTTAATTACAAACTTTAATAGAAAATACTGGAGTTTGACATTCGTAGGAAATGTTTAAAAAATTATAGTTTATTTATTCCTCCTGAAAACTTAGCTGAATGAAGTTAGCCTTATTCTTAACAGTAACGAAACTATAGTCTATTCTTTGTAGAACCCATCGATATGCCTAAAATCGAGTCTGTGGTCGGTAGCGCCAACTTTGGCGCAATTCGGAACTGCGTATTTAGCGGGAAACGGAAATCGGACTAACTTTGTCCCCAGGATGTCACATTGTATCAGGAGAATGCGACCAGTCGGCCACTGGCAACTAAGTGAATTACTGATGCAAATAAAGCAGCCTGTTTCTTGCCAAGATTCGGCGGATCGAATCTTGGACGAAATTTCAGCCACTTATAAAACCCTTGTTGCTATTCTCCCGAGACGTAGTTTCTTGGCAAAACGATGTTAATTAATGTCTCGTATAATCACCGACTCTCTCCTTAATGCCCCGAGATTTTCGGCACCTCAAATTCTCGTCTAAAGAGGGCGTAATATATACAAATATATCTGCTTATAAAAGACTTGTTGCTTTTACAGGGCGGCAGCAGAAATTATATTCCCCGACTTTTCAACTACTTTTTTTATTTTCCCCAGATTAACCCTTCGGATATCCGCAAGATATATAGGATATCTACGGGACGTTTCTGGGATATTTAAATGTCGCAAGTAGGATATGTAACAAATTTAATATCCTACTTAGGACATTTTAATATCCCAGAAACATCCCATAGACATCCTGGATACCTTCGAGATATCCAAATTTCCACCTTGCTGGATATATGACGGTTTTTTGTCCCTGTGATATCCCTAGGACAACCTGGAAAATAAATGAGATCGAATGGGATATCCTAGTCCCAGAGATATCCCGTAAGGGGGAAATTGGAATATTCTAGAGATATCCCCAAGATACACAGGATTTCTTTGGGACGTTTCTAGGATATTCAAATGTCCAGAGTAGGATATACATAAAAAAATTGATATGCTACTTGGAACATTTGAATATGTCAGAAACGTCTAAAATATATCCTGTGTATCTTTGTGGCATTACTAGAATATTACAATTTCCGCCTTACAGGATATCCCTGAAACTAGGATATCCCTTTTTGTCTCATTTATCTTCTAGGTTGTCCAAAGTATATGCCAGGGTTAACCCGTCCTAATCTTGCAAGGAGAAATTGGGATAACACCAAGACATCCAGGATATCTATGGGGCGTTTTTGAGATAATCAAATGTCCCCAGTAGGATGTATAAGAAATGTTAATATGCTACTTAAGACATTTTAATTTTCCATAAACGTTCCATAGATATCCTAGATATCTCGGGAATATACCAATATCTACCTTGCGGGATATACGTCGGTTCAAGCCTCGCATATCCCTGCGACAACCTGGAAGATAAATTAGATCGAATGAGATATCCTAGTTCCAGGGATATGCCATAATGCGGATATTATAATTTTCTAAGGATATCCCTAAGATACATAGGATATTTATGGGACGTTGCTGGGATACGTAAGTGTCCGACGTAGGATATATAAAAAATCTAATATCCTACTTGGGAAATTTTAATATTTCAGAAACTTCTAATAAATATCCTGATATCTTGTGGATATCTCGATTTTCACCTTGAGGATATACAACGGGCTAACTCTGGGATATAACTGGGAAAACCTGGAAGATAAATGGAATCGATTAGGATACCCTAGTTCCAGGGATATCCCGTAAGGTGGATATTGGAATATTCTAAGCATAACCCCAAGATACACAGGATAGTTATGGGACGTTGTTGGGATATTTAAGTGTCCGACGTAGGACATATAAAAAATTTAATATCCTACTTAGGAAATTTTAATAACCCAAATACGTCCTATAGATATCCTGGATATCTTGGGGATATCCCAATTTGAACCTTGCGGATATACGACGGGTTAACTCTGGGACAACCTGGAAGATAAATGGGATCGAATGGGATATCCCGGTTTATCCTATTGCTGTGATGGTAAAGACCAAAATTCTAAAATATAAAATCTTTTATAAATACAGTGCGAATCTTCTCTAGAGCTATCTCTGGGCTATCAATTGTTGTGTGTATAATGCAGCGAGAGCTTTGGCGGATGCGAACCGTAAAACAAAACCAACGGTTGATCATAAGACCAAAAGACGAATGCATCAACTTGCCATAAAGATAGGCTGGGCAAGACAGTACGCGTCCCGCATTCAATGTGTGATTGACTACATCACAGTCAAAGCTGCTGACCATCAGGCAGCATATTGTTGAGAGAATACGGATACTATCAGACGCTAAGAGAAGTTTAGAGCGGAGGGAAAGGTGGGTCAGAGAAAATCAACAGTTTCTCTCTGAACCATCTCGACTCTTCCAAGACCCTCCAATTACTGTCGAACACCCACCCAAACCAGAGAAGGTCGAAGTATTTTGGAGAGAAGTCTACGAAGTTCAGCATAGACTGGACGAAGACTCAGAAAATATAAATAGCTTCAAGGAGTTATGTGTTGCCCTCATAACATCTGATAAAGAATGCCCACCCATCAGAACCGAGGAGGTGAAAAAAGTATTAAGAGGGATGAAGAACTATTCCGCACCGGGACAAGATTGTATCAAAACCTTCTGGTGGAAGAAGTTTTCTTCAGCCCATCAGCATTCGGCCCGTATTTTCAGCTCATATTTGAAGTCGGAAGAGTCGATTCCGGAGTGTTTGGTGGAAAGGCGCACAATACTCCTGCCGAAAATAGGCAACTTAGCTGACCCGAAGAACTACAGGCCAATAACTTGTCTGAACACGCTTTATAAGATATTCACAGCTATCCTAAATGATAGGACTGTTCGTTCAATTGAACCTGTGTGGCAAGAAATGTATGAACAACGAGGCTCAAAGAAAGGCGTAGCGGGATGTCGGGAGAACCTACTCATCGATAGATGTGTCTACAAAGATGCAGCATTCTACAAGCGTGACCTATCACAAATCGTTAGTTGCAAAGAGAGATTGATGCCGCTTTGGAAAACCAGATTTACTATCTTGTTTGGAAAAAATCGTGTGACAACTAACAAGGTCAACGTTTAGAGAGGTATATTTCAAGGCGACACCATGAGCTCACTCCTCTTTTGCCTTACATTATTGCCACTATCTCTATCACTTCGCCATTTCGACGGGTACTTGTGCGGCAAACTCATATATTTTACATGGACGAAATTAAGATCTATGCTAAAAACAAAGAGCATATAGAGTCGCAAATGTAAGAGACCCTCTTCTTAAAATGGTCAGGAATCACGAAGAAGTGGGCAAAGGAACGTTTCTTAACAAAGCAGCAGAGGAGGCTGCTGAAACACTCGGAGTTAACTTCAGTATTAGCGGTGAGCAAAATGCATCAAATCTTATCCATTTCGAGTACTCACTCCTAAAAGCCTGGATTAAGAAAGCAAAAGAAAAAAACTTTCGTGAACAGCTCCTCGATAAGCGGATGTACGGTATGTTCCACAGAAATATGGAGGATCAGTCAATGCCGGGTGAGCCAACGTTTGCTTTCCTTAAATTGCCCGGATTGAAGTCTGATACAGAGGGTTTCATTTTGGCATGCCAAGACGGTATCATTTCCACCTTAACATACCGTCGCCACTTTTGAGCCAAGACATTCCCGATGATAGCTGCAGGGCATGCCATGCACACCCCGAGCATTTAGCTCACATACTATCTAGTTGTCCAATACACGCGGGAACGACCTACATTCAAAGGCACATTCCGGCACTAAGAGTGCTTTATTACCATCTCTGTCACTCCTACGGCATTCACCTTAATATCGTTCCTCTAAATGCTCCTAGGGAAATCGAGTCAATTGTCGAGAATGGGAAGTGCCGCATATACTGGAACTTTATATTCTCGACAATTGTTTCTTCTGCACACTCGAGGCCTGACATAGTTCTTCTTGACTTCGAGAAGCGAACCATGCTCGTTATCGAATTTTCGGCACCAGCTGACAAAAACATCATAGCCAAGGAGAATGAAAAGAAAGAGAGGTATAGACCTCGTAAGGGAGTTGCAACGATTGTACCCGGAATATTCTGATAAACTAATCGTCCTTATCATCGGCGCTCTTGGAGGTGCCAAGCTTTCACTCGTTAATAGCCTGAAAAGCATCTCTGCATGCCAACAATATGCTAAAACAGTTGCGGGAAAAATGCAGAAGGCGGTAGTCCTTGGATCACTCCGTGTTCTCAGGGTGCACGAAACTTTTGCCGGATCGTCGTATTGATTCCGTTACAGACTGTAACCACCTACCTCACGGTCGTGAGACGTGGTTGTGGCTGAAATTTTACCGCGATTTCGCTGGGAGCGGTTTCAATTTTTCAGATTAGCACCTGCTCCCGGCGAAATCCTGCGGTTAATATTTTTTTGGTGTTTTTCTAATTTTTTAAGTCTCTCTTCACATTAATTTGTGGAAAAATAACAAATATTTGTATTAATAATAAAACCATGCCTCTTAAACTTTTTTTAAGTGATTAAACCGTACAATTTGAAATTTGAATCATAGCAATCTTGTTTTATGTCTGTATATTTTTTCAAAATTTTATAATTTTGAAGTAAAAGAATTTGTAGACAAATAATTAAAAGTGTGCAATTTGACTTGAAATTTTAAAGGCCAAAGAGTTTTTTTGCCAAAGTGTTGTCAATTTAAAATTTTAAAGATTCGAAATGGTCGAGTCTAAACGTGGGTAATTGGAAAGAGAAAGAGGTTAGCTTGTAAAAAGAAGGGTCGTGGCTTGTGTCCGACGGAATACACACTACCATATAAATAACAAGATGTCAATTTAAAGTAGTACAAAAATGTAATAATTTTACAATTAAATTGAAGTATGGAAAGGATAAAGAAATAGGTATTTAAAAATAAAATATTGTTGCCTAAACAAAAAATGTTAAAAACGTTGAAACTGTTAATTTAAGAAATGTTATTTTTCGCCAGAATTTTCTTTTTAGATTCCTATAAACTTAGAAAACAATTTAAATTAATATTGAAATCCATCACAAGTTGACAATTTCAAATACCTATTTATAAGTTATAAATGTTCTAATTTGAAAATTTGTAAAGAATAGAATGTTCTTCAAAGAAAAGAAAGGCTTTGAGAGGCGAGCTGAATAATTTGCAATCCGTGTCACCATTGTTGGAAAATTTATTAAGGGCGAAAGTTCTCCTTTCTTCTCTGCAATTGTCACGACGACAGTGCTTTCTGGAACAAAAATCTCATTAAACTCCAAACGGGGCGCGTAAAGCTTTAAGGCGAGAAAGTGCCCTTAGATGTACACAGCGAGTAAAATAGGATTATACTCACATGGACTATGAGAACCTCGATGAAAAAATAATTAAAAGCTAAAGAAGGAGAAAAATGATGAGTGAACATCAAATCTCTGAATTGTGACTTTACTTGAGAATTCATTTCCGGCAACATTATTCCTCTCTCAAAAGGAAAGCAAATATAATGAAGGGATTCAATTATTAAAACATTTTTCCGTCAGAAAAAGATTCTTTTCGTATTTTAGTTTTTCTAGTAAACAGCCATAAACCATTTATAATTTATTTTTTGACATTTCTACTACAATTATTCCTGGAAGGCAAATTAAAAAAAATGCTCAGAAAGAGCACCGGGCATCGTATCGTCTTGGACGCCACGCCTTCTCTCCACTCTCGACGATTTTGATTGGCGCGCGCTCCCCGAGCGAAAGTCCCTTACACCCGTCACTCCCTACCACGATGTAAACATCGCCGATGTTTTTAAAACTCTAATTATCAAGAACCCTCGGCAAAATAATTCCGTTCATACAAAGCAGAAAACCCGAAGTACGTGAAAAAGAAAAGGAAAACTAGAGAGAGAGAAATTCATGGGAAGAAGAGCAGCAGAGTCGCAAAGAATAACGGGTTTCCTTACATAAAGTACCTGCATCGACGAACGTAGAAAGCGACAGGGAAAAGCCTGACGACTTTACACGCTCCCGAATCACATATTTCCAATTCAATCTACCGATCCCCCTTTCCCCCTTCCAACCAACATTTATTTTCTCTTTTTCCAGGAACTGACAGAAGCGTTCGGAGGAAAAACCATTATTCTCGAATGCATTGGAAGGAGAGAGACGACTGAGGATCGCAATACAGGATGAGAAACGTGAAGAAACTTGGGGGGGGGGGG